>NC_084736.1:3720988-3770988 GCF_033978785.1 Entelurus aequoreus
CATCTTGGATGTTTTGTGCCCTCTGGGAAATTAAAGGGCCACTCAAAACACTGATACTTCTTTTATAGTTCTGGACCTAAAAATGATTTCATTCCCCCCTAATCCATCCAGTGGCCTAGTGGATCGGTAGGTCGTGAGTTCAAACCCCGGCTGAGTCATACCAAAGACTATAAAAACAAAATAGTGTGAGAGTCCAGTCCATAGTGGATCTAACATAATAGTGTGAGAGTCCAGTCCATAGTGGATCTAACATAATAGTGTGAGAGTCCAGTCCATAGTGGATCTAACATAATAGTGAGAGTCCAGTCCATAGTGGATCTAACATAATAGTGTGAGAATCCAGTCCATAGTGGATCTAACATAATAGTGTGAGAGTCCAGTCCATACTGGATCTAACATAATAGTGTGAGAGTCCAGTCCATAGTGGATCTAACATAATAGTGTGAGAGTCCAGTCCATACTGGATCTAACATAATAGTGTGAGAGTCCAGTCCATAGTGGATCTAACATAATAGTGTGAGAGTCCAGTCCATAGTGGATCTAACATAATAGTGAGAGCCCAGTCCATAGTGGATCTAGCATAATAGTGTGAGAGTCCAGTCCATAGTGGATCTAACATAATAGTGAGAGCCCAGTCCATAGTGGATCTAGCATAATAGTGTGAGAATCCAGTCCATAGTGGATCTAACATAATAGTGTGAGAGTCCAGTCCATACTGGATCTAACATAATAGTGTGAGAGTCCAGTCCATAGTGGATCTAGCATAATAGTGTGAGAGTCCAGTCCATAGTGGATCTAACATAATAGTGTGAGAGTCCAGTCCATAGAGGATCTAGCATAATAGTGTGAGAGTCCAGTCCATAGTGGATCTAACATAATAGTGTGAGAGTCCAGTCCATAGTGGATCTAACATAATAGAGTGAGAGTCCAGTCCATAGTGGATCTAACATAATAGTGAGAGCCCAGTCCATAGTGGATCTAGCATAATAGTGTGAGAGTCCAGTCCATAGTGGATCTAACATAATAGTGAGAGCCCAGTCCATAGTGGATCTAGCATAATAGTGTGAGAATCCAGTCCATAGTGGATCTAACATAATAGTGTGAGAGTCCAGTCCATACTGGATCTAACATAATAGTGTGAGAGTCCAGTCCATAGTGGATCTAACATAATAGTGTGAGAGTCCAGTCCATAGTGGATCTAACATAATAGTGTGAGAGTCCAGTCCATAGTGGATCTAGCATAATAGTGTGAGAGTCCAGTCCATAGTGGATCTAGCATAATAGTGTGAGAGTCCAGTCCATAGTGGATCTAACATAATAGTGTGAGAGTCCAGTCCATAGTGGATCTAACATAATAGTGTGAGAGTCCAGTCCATAGTGGATCTAACATAATAGTGTGAATCGAATCCTAGGGGTTGGGTGAGTCGGGTTCAGGGGTTCGGCGGAGGTCAAAACACACCCGACTCATTGTGTAAATACAAACTTCTCCCTATCGGCGTATTACAAATACGACAACAGCAGAAGTCAGACTGGTTTGCAGGTGTGTGATTTGTAGTGAGTTTATGCACTGTGTTGGTTTTGTTGTTTGAACAAGGTGATGTTCATGCACGCTTCATTTTGTGCACCAGTAAAAAAACATGGTAACACTTTAGTATGGGGAATATATTCACCATTAATTAGTTGCTTATTAACATGCAAATTAGTAACATATTGGCTCTTAACTAGTCAATATTAAGTACTTATTAATGCCTTATTCGGCATGGCCTTATTATAACCCTAATCATCTAACCCTAACCCTAACCCTAACCCTAACCAAATAACTCTAAATTAAGTATTTTTTACTTATATGTTCCCTATGTCTTTGTTACTCAGAATATGTTCCCCGTACTAAAGTGTTACCAAAAACATATAACTTTGTCTTGAATTTTAAAAAAACCAACATTTTATTTGTCACTAAAGAAGGGTTCGGTGAATGCACATATGAAACTAATGGGGTTCGGTACCTCCAAAAAGGTTAAGAACCACCAGGGTTTCCCACACATTAATTTATTTGTGGTGGCCCGCCACGAAAGAATTACGTCTGCCACAAATAATAAAAATAAAAATAAAAAAAACACTTTTTTTTGTTGTTGTTGTCCTGTCCAGCTTCTCAGGCAAATCATATAGTAGATGTAGATGCCCATATAGGCTGTTCAGATTTACTTTACAAAAGAGAAGTGTAGGATACTTCTCTTGTTGCCTTATTTGTATTTGACCACTACTGTTTTCTGTTTATTTGTTACTGACTGTGGCAGGACACCTCTGCCTCTGTTTCACTTTATGTTGCTGGTAAATAATATGCTTGTAGTAGTAGGTTAAAGTTAAATTATTTAGTATGCACGAATTAAAGGGGCAGAGCTTTAAGAGACATTTTAGCTTTTATATTTTATAAGATATATTTTTTGTAAGAACCACAATTAATAAATATAATTTAGTGAATAACTTATTGTTCAAATCTGTATATAAATATGTACATAAAGTGTTGTAATTATATTGTAAAATGGATGGATGGATGGACGTTTAAAACAAAACTGTTATTATTAATTAGTAAGTATACATTTTTTGAGCCTTTTTAGAGAAAATCATATCATTGCAGTAAATTATGCAAATTAGTCGATGATGAGGGTTTCTGAAATTAGATTTTTAGGAGTGCTACTGGATGACGGTCTGACATGGAAATCTCATATTGCACATGTACGGAAAAAGATGTCTAAGAGTATTTTTATATTAAATAAGGTAAAATATGTGTTAGATTACAGGGCAATGCGCATATTGTATTGTGCACTTATATTGCCATATATCAGCTACTGTGTGGAAGTGTGGGGGAACACATACAAGAGTAACATAAAGGCATTGTATCAACTACAGAAAAGAGCTATAAGGATTATTCATAAAGTAGATTACTTAGAACACACTAACATATTATTCATTAATTCAGGTTTATTGAAATTACAGGAGCTAGTAAAGTTACAGACATTATGTGTCATGTTTAAGGCTAAAAGCAAAACATTACCAGCAAATTTACAAAAAATGTTTGTCATCACTTGTGAGAATGAAGAGCATATAAGAAAAGGTCATTTCCAACATCAGTATTCAAGGACAACTTTAAAACAAATGTGTATATCAGTGGTGGGGGTTAAACTATGGAATTCCCTTTACAATGAGATAAAAGATTGTAAAAATATATTCCAATTCAAAAAAATATATAAAGACAGAACAATAAAATCATATGGACAGCCATAAGTGTTTACATTTTGCTTTATATTTATTATTTTACTTATTTTTTTCCTGGTTTTGTATTTGTTTTGTATCATCCCGTGAGGTGTATATTACTTCTTTTGTTTTTTTGTTCGGTTTGTACTTCATGAAGTTTTGCACTTGTGTTTTTTTTGTTTTGTTTTCGTTATATTTGGATGCAATTGTTGGTTCATATATCATTAAGTAAGACTACGTATTATGTTGAAGGGGGCAGGAAAATATAAGATTTTTCTTCATCCTGCTCCTTCTCAGGCATTGCTGTGTAACTGTGTAACTGAATAATTGTGTTATAATTGTCTATCAAAGATGCACATCAAAGAAGGAGATAAATAAAAATGAAAATGAAATGAAATGTCATGGTGACCACGCCCATAGCCACGCCCATAACCACGCCCCCACCGCCACAGGTATCTTGGCAGTTTATGGGAAACACTGACCGCTGATATACACTACCGTTCAAAAGTTTGGGGTCACCCAAACAATTTTGTGGAATAGCCTTCATTTCTAAGAACAAGAATAGACTGTTGAGTTTCAGATGAAAGTTCTCTTTTTCTGGCCATTTTGAGCGTTTAATTGACCCCACAAATGTGATGCTCCAGAAACTCAATCTGCTCAAAGGAAGGTCAGTTTTGCAGCTTCTGTAACGAGCTAAAGTGTTTTCAGATGTGTGAACATGATTGCACAAGGGTTTTCTAATCATCAATTAGCCTTTTGAGCCAATGAGCAAACACATTGTACCATTAGAACACTGGAGTGATAGTTGCTGGAAATGGGCCTCTTAACACCTATGTAGATATTGCACCAAAAAGCAGACATTTGCAGCTAGAATAGTCATTTACCACATTAGCAATGTATAGAGTGTATTTCTTTAAAGTTAAGACTAGTTTAAAGTTATCTTCATTGAAAAGTACAGTGCTTTTCCTTAAAAAATAAGGACATTTCAATGTGACCCCAAACTTTTGAACGGTAGTCTATGTATACATAGATAGGTAGATATACCGCCAATGGACACATTTTTTTCTCTAAATTGGTACCCCCCCGAGTCACAATAATTGCCCAGGCCTGTTCTAATTGAATACATTACTCATTTTGCATTCAAAATAGTGCAAAAACGGCATCTGCTGGGAGCACTTCCAGAGAATAAACAACATATACTCACCTTGTAGCTGAGATACACAAGCAACATTGTTTCTGAGAAGCTGATAAAAGCAACCAGCACCTGCACAAAAGAGAGAGAGAGGGGCAACACAAGCATTAAAGCGAGAGAGAGAGAGAGAGAGAGAGAGAGAGAGAGAGAGAGAGAGAGAGAGAGAGAGAGCAGACAACAAGCAGAGACAGTGGAAGAGAAATTAAGCATGGCGGAGATGCAAGAGGCGAGCGTGGGTGGCGTGCTGATGATTGAGAGGAGCAAAGACGACCACTTGTACGCTCATGATCACTTCTCAGCACACCAACGCCATGCACTTTGACTCACACACCACCTGACCTGCAGGGCCCACAGCGGTAGGGGTCTATCCACCCAGATGATCAGCTTCCTGCAGCGTGGAAAGACACCACACAACATGGTAAAAAACAAATAAAGATGCAACACATCCCCTCGTGGGAACGTAGAAGATATTGTGATTTGTATCCCTGCATTTGCATGACGCAGGCTGCATGGGACATTATTGTCTATCAAGTCTGCGTCGTGAAATACATTCAAATGCTAGATTGCATCGACAGTAGGAAAAAAAAACCCCAGTCGGGACATAAACACAAAAGCAAGACAATTAGGAGACATGCTATGAAATGTTGCATTCAAGTCCGAGTGTGGTAAACCGTATGCAGACAATTTATGACACGGTTCAAGCTGTTTCTGTGCTAATGGAGTTGGGGTTGCATCTGTGTGTGTGTGTGTGTGTGTGTGTGTGTGTGGGTGTGTGTGCACGACACATTATGTTCATAATTGGACTATTTCCCAGCAACATTACTGTGCCTGTGCAAACCGCAGCAAAAACAAAAAAAAGAACCTTGACAGAACACACTTACCTAGGTTCCATTCTAGAGGCTAACCTTTCCTGTGATAAAATGGCAACCAAGGTAATCAAAAAAAGTCAACCAACGAACGAGATTTCTCTACAGAATCTCCTCTCTGGTCAACAAAAGCACCATGAGGGTTCTAGCGGGAACTCTCGTTCAACCCTTTTTCCATTACGCATGCACCTCCTGGTACCCCAGCACCTCCAAAACCCTCAAATGTAGACTCCAAACATCCCAGAACAAGCTAGTCAGGTTACTTCTAGACCTCCACCCCAGATCCCACCTCACTCCTACCCACTTCTCTAAAGTGGGCTGGCTCAAGGTGGAGGACAGAGTGAAACAACTTGCACTGAGCCTGGTCTATAAAACCCGCTACACCTCCCTGATACCGAAGTACAAACTACTTCCTTAACGTAAATGACCGCCATAACCACAACACCAGGGGGAGCTCCACTAACCACGTTAAATCCAGATTCCGATCTAACAAAGGTCTTAACTCATTCTCCTTCTATGCCACATCAATATGGAATGCACTCCCAACAGGTGTAAAAGAAAGGGCATCTCTATCCTCCTTCAAAACCGCACTAAAACAACACCTCCAGTCAACCTCAACCCTTGACTAACACCCTCCCCCCCACCACATCCCACCTCCCCGGATTGTAAATAACCAAATGTAAATAACCAAATGTAAATAATCAAATGTATATACTTGTTCTTATGCTTTCTGAACTCACTATGTCCACTACTTGCTGTACATATCCTACAAAGTCACACCTACACTGTTTCAATGTCCATTTCTCTGATGATGCAATCATACTTGCCAACCTTGAGACCTCCGATTTCGGGAGGTGGGGGGCGTGGTTAAGAGGGGAGGAGTATATTTACAGCTAGAATTCACCAAGTCAAGTATTTCATATATATATATATATATATATATATATATATATATATATATATATATATATACTACATCCTGAAAATATGCAAACAAAACTGTGTTTAGATAATTGATATTTCAAACTTGCATGAATAAATCTTAAGGAGTATAACATAACTTGGCTTCTGAGAGCTTCAAAATGTAATGAATAAAATGCTAACGTTGTTGATAAACAAGCAATTATTTTAATAATTATATATGGTCATTTTAAATGAATTATTATGATCATTTAAAATTAATTATTTCAAATACGCTGCGATGAGGTGGCAACTTGTCCAGGGTGTACCCCGCCTTCCGCCCGATTGTAGCTGAGATAGGCTCCAGCGCCCCCCGCGACCCCGAAGGGAATAAGCGGTAGAAAATGGATGGATGGATGGATGGATATTTCAAATACGTTTATTTTAATGTATAATTCTATGGCCGGATGTAATAAGGAGTCAGAAAAAATACAAATAAAAATACAATTCATTTTGATGTTTTTAGCAAAATATAGTAAAAATTAGAGATGTCCGATAATATCGGCCTGACGATATTATCGGCCGATATATGCGTTAAAATGTAATATCGGAAATTATCGGTATCGTTTTTTTTATTATCGGTATCGTTTTTTGTTGTTGTTGTTTTTTTTTTTTTTTAATTAAATCCACATAAAAAACACAAGATACACTTACAATTAGTGCACCAACCCAAAAAACCTCCCTCCCCCATTTACACTCATTCACACAAAAGGGTTGTTTCTTTCTGTTATTAATATTCTGCTTCCTACATTATATATCAATATATATCAATACAGTCTGCAAGGGATACAGTCCGTAAGCACACATGATTGTGCGTGCTGCTGCTCCACTAATAGTACTAACCTTTAACACTTAATTTGACTCATTTTCATTAATTACTAGTTTCTATGTAACTGTTTTTATATTGTTGTACTTTCTTTTTTATTCAAGAAAATGTTTTTAATTTATTTATCTTATTTTACAATTTTTTTTAAAAAGTACCTTATCTTCACCATACTTGGTTGTCCAAATTAGGCATAATAATGTGTTAATTCCACGACTGCATATATCGGTTGATATCGGTATCGGTTGATATCGGTATCGGTAATTAAAGAGTTGGACAATATCGGAATATCGGATATCGGCAAAAGGCCATTATCGGACATCCCTAGTAAAAATGTATTTAGTTTTAAAAACAAAATTAATAAATATATTTATTTTTAGGTAAGATAAACAAAATAATACAATTTATCTCTAGTCTGGATGATTTAGTTCTTGTCACCCTGTTGTCCTCCTGTCTCTTCCCCGAGGATGGCTCCATGAGCTGGGCAAACGCCCGGAGATGCCCTACGTCAACAACGCGGTCGGCGGCCCGTCGGTGCGCAGCTTGTACATCGCCGCCCTCTACTTCACCCTCGGCAACCTGACCAGCCTCGGCTTTGGCAACGTGTGCGCCAACACGGGCGCCGAGAAGATCCTCTCCATCTGCACCGTGCTCATCGGCGGTATGCCGGACGCCTCGTATGGAATAACGTGATCGGGCAGGCACGCTGTTTATATCGTGGGAAAGCGGACGTGAAAAAAGGCTGTCCTCACTCAGGTCCGCATGGAGCTGGAGGGGGCGTGGCCTCCAGCTACGGCTGAAAATAGGGAGATTTTCGGGAGAATATTTGTCCCGGGAGGTTTTCGGGGGAGGCGCTGAATTTCGGGAGTCTCCCGGAAAATTCGGGAGGGTTTCGCAAGTGCTGATATCAACCAAACCCTCCTCATCCCACCCCTAGGATTATAAATATTGTACATAAAGTAAATAATTCAATGTATATACTCTGATGATTAACTTGTGTGATGACTGTATTATGCTGATAGTATATATTTGTACCATGAATTGATTAACGTGGACGCCGACTTAAACAAGTTGAAAAACTTATTGGGGTGTTACCATTTAGTGGTCAATTGTATGGAATATGTACTGTACTGTGCAATTTGCTAATAAAAGTTTCAATCAATCAGTCAATCAAAACCTGCCAAAGAGGAATGCGAGTACTGAATATTCCTATTTTGAAATGTGTTTGTTACTAGTGTGGTACCAAAATGTTGAAAGAGCCATATTGGACCAAAAATACAAAAACAAATGTGTCTGGAGCCGCAAAAAATGAAAAGCCACACTACATATAGTGTGTCATGAGATATACTTTGAATTAAGAGGACTTAAAGGAAACTAAATGAGTTCAAATATAGCTACAAATGAAGCATAATGATGCAATATGTACATATAGCTAGCCTAAATAGCATGTTAGCATCGATTAGCTTGCAGTCATGCAGTGACCGAATATGCCTGATTAGCACTCCACACAAGTCAATAACATCAACAAAACTCACCTTTGTGCCTTCACGCACAACGTTAAAAGTTTGGTGGACAAAATGAGGCAGAAAAAGGATAAAACACGTCCTAGGAAGTCGGAGAAAGTTATACACGTTAACAGACTACGGTGAGTTCAAGGACCGCCAAAATGAGTAGGACAAAACGGCGCTCGCCAAATACTCGAATCAGTGAAGCATGTTTAATATAAACAGTGTGATTTATAACAATTAGGGAGGTTTGTGTCATGTTTGTCCTCCTACAGAAACCATATTAAAACAAAATATATATATTTTTTCCCCCTCATCTTTTTCCATTTTTCATACATTTTTGAAAAAGCTCCAGAGAGCCACTAGGGCGGGTTGCCGACCCCCGCTTTAGAGGATTATTATCCTATTAAGGAAATATGCCTTTAGATTGCTTTGGGTGCAGAAGTCCATCACAGCTCGTCCAGAGAGTGATGGCTATTGCCCCCAGGACATCGAGGAACTTAAAGGATAGCAGCAGTTGGATTTTAGGAGGAAGTGTAAACACAATAACAACAACTGGTAAGAGCCCCCACAAGTAGGAGTAGAGTGCAGTCCACTATGGACTTGACTCTCACTATTATGTTAAATTCACTATGGACTGGACTCTCGCTATTATGTTAGATCCACTATGGACTGGACTCTCACACTATTGTGTTAGATCCACTATGGACTGGACTCTCACACTATTATTTTAGATCCACTATGGACTGGACTCTCTCACTATTATGTTAGATCCACTATGGACTGGACTCTCTCACTATTATGTTAGATCCACTATGGACTGGACTCTCACTATTATGTTAGATCCACTATGGACTGGACTCTCACACTATTATGTTAGATCCACTATGGACTGGACTCTTACACTATTATGTTAGATCCACTATGGACTGGATTCTCACACTATTATGTTAGATCCACTATGGACTGGATTCTCACACTATTATGTTAGATCCACTATGGACTGGACTCTCACTATTATGTTAGATCCACTATGGACTGGACTCTCACACTATTATGTTAGATCCACTATGGACTGGACTCTCACACTATTATGTTAGATCCACTATGGACTGGACTCTCACACTATTATGTTAGATCCACTATGGACTGGACTCTCACTATTATGTTAGATCCACTATGGACTGGACTCTCACACTATTATGTTAGATCCACTATGGACTGGACTCTCACACTATTATGTTAGATCCACTATGGACTGGACTCTCACACTATTATGTTAGATCCACTATGGACTGGACTCTCACACTATTATGTTAGATCCACTATGGACTGGACTCTCACACTATTATGTTAGATCCACTATGGACTGGACTCTCACACTATTATGTTAGATCCACTATGGACTGGACTCTCACACTATTATGTTAGATCCACTATGGACTAGACTTTTCCCCCATTTTTTGTCAAGTCGTTTGGAAACCCCTTCATCCTAAGAACTGTTGTTGTGCTGGCAGAGGTCTCTTCACTTTGTATCTTGACAGCTCTTGTGTTTGCACCACAACAGTTGCCAGGATGAACATCCTAACAATAGTTGTTAAGCTGCAAACACCCGTATCCTAATGACTGTTGTTGTGCTGGCAGAGGTCTCTCACTTTGCATCTTAACAGCTGTCATTTCTGCACCACAATAGAGGGAAACTATCCTTGTCGGGATCACTCCTTCTGTAGAGGATAAATACTGTGGATCCAGAACTAATGCAAAGTAAAGAAACCACAGTCGGTAGGATGAGGGTGTTTCCATCCTAACTGCTGTTGTGCTGGCAGAGGTATCTTTGCTGTGCATCTTGCGGCTGTTGGTTTTGCACCACAATAGAGCTAAACTATTCTTGTTGGGGAACGCCTCTTCCCGTAGATAATAAATACTTTGGAGCTAAAAGTTGATCTGTCCTATAAGTCTTTGACTTTGAGTTGATTTCAAACATGCATGCATACAACATGATACATGCATGCATACAACATGATACATGCATGCATACAACATGATACATGCGTGTATACAACATGATACATGCATGCATACAACATGATACATGCACACATACAACATGATACATGCATGCATACAACATGATACATGCATGCATACAACATGATACATGCGTGCATAGAACATGACACATGCATGCATACAACATGATACATGCATGCATACAACATGATACATGCATGCATACAACATGATACATGCATGCATACAACATGATACATGCATGCATACAACATGATACATGCATGCATAGAACATGATACATGCATGCATACAACATGATACATGCATGCATACAACATGATACATGCATGCATACAACATGATACATGCATGTACACAACATGATACATGCATGCATACAACATGATAGATGCATGCATACAACATGATACATGCTTGCATACAACATGACACATGCATGCATACAACATGATGCATGCATGCATACAACATGATACATGCATATAACATGATACATGCATGCATACAACATGATACATGCATGCATACAACATGATACATGCATGCATACAACATGATACATGCATGCATACAACATGATACATGCATGCATACAACATGATAAATGCATACAACATGATACATGCAGGCATAGAACATGATACATGCATGCATACAACATGATACATGCATGTATACAACATGATACATGCATGCATACAACATGATACATGCATGCATACAACATGATACATGCATGCATACAACATGATACATGCATGCATACAACATGATACATGCATGCATACAACATGATACATGCATGCATACAACATGATACATGCATGCATACAACATGATACATGCATATAACATGATACATGCATGCATACAACATGATACATGCATGCATACAACATGATACATGCATGCATACAACATGATACATGCATGCATACAACATGATACATGCATGCATACAACATGACACATGCATGCATACAACATGATACATGCATGCATGCATACAACATGATACATACATGCATACAACATGATACATCCCAATTTCCAGTTCCTCTATTCAACATGTTGGAAAAGGAGTAGGAAGAAGCAGAGCTTATTTAGTCCTACCCCTTTTTCTTTACATAGCAGTCGCTAACACTCTTGTTCACTTCCTGTTCTCAATAAGTAATACCATTAACAAATAAATAAATAATAATGAGTGAAGTAAGTTTTATTTCATATGGTGAGATAAATAAGATTATCAATAAATTCAGAATGTTTATCTTCTTCTTTGTACTTTGTAAACACTTTTAAGTGTGAAGAGTTTCTTGAAGTGGATCATATTAGTACATTGTTTGAGTTCTTTGCTTCCATCATTTAATTCCACATACTGAAGGTCTTAAGTGTTGTACGTGCGTACAAATGTTTTAAATGACATTTTTTCACTATGTCTCCTCTTTTATTGAGAATAATTGTTGTATATTATTGGCTAGCAGATTATAGTTTGCTTTGTGTATAATTTTAGCTGTTTTCAAATTCACTATGTGGTGGAATTTCAGTATTTTCGATTCAATAAATACTGTGTTTGTATGTTCTCTATATCCAACATGATGTATTATTATAACTGATCTTTTTTGTAACACCGTTAATGAATGAAGTGTACTTTTGTAGTTATTTCCCATATTTCTACACAATAACTCAGATATGTAACACTAGTGAGCAGTAGAGAATATGAAGTGATTTTTGGTCTAGAACATGTTTTGCTTTATTCATTGACGTGTTTCTTGCTACTTTATGTTGTATATTTTTTACATGAGATTTCCAGTTCAATTTATCATCAATCATTATACCTAGAAATGTGGTTTCATTTACTCTTTCAATGTCTATTTGTATTTGTGTTTGACTTTCTCTTCTACTGTTACCAAATAGCATTATGTTAGTTTTACTGAGATTCAAAGAGAGTCTGTTTTTGTCTAACCATCTTTTTAACTTGTTTATTTCTTCTGTTATTATTTGTATTATCTCCTGTGTGTTCTCTCCTGAACAAAACACAGTTGTATCGGCCGTGAATAATACTAACTTTCAAATCTTTTGTAACTTTACAAATGTCATTGATATAAAGATTGAACAATTTTGGTCTTAGTATTGATCCCTGGGGTACGCCACAGGCTATATTTAGTGTGTTCGCCAAGCTTTAGTTATTGTTTCCTGTTGGTTAAGTAGTTTCTAAGATTGATTGATTGATTGATTGAGACTTTTATTAGTAGGTTGCACAGTGAAGTACATATTCCGTACAATTGACCACTAAATGGTAACACCCAAATAAGTTTTTCAACTTGTTTAAGTCGGGGTCCACTTAAATTGATTCATGATACAGATATATACTATCATATATACTATCATCATAATACAGTCATCACACAAGATAATCACATTGAATTATTTACATTATTTACAATCAGGGGTGTGGAGGGCGGGGGGGGGTATGGACATCAAGTAGTGGACATAGAGAGAGAGAGAGAGAGAGAGAGAGAGAGAGAGAGAGAGAGAGAGAGAGAGAGAGAGAGCGAGAGAGAGAGAGAGATCAGAAGGCATAAGAAAAAGAAAAAGTATCTGCATTTGATTGTTTACATTTGATTATTAGCAATCCGGGGAGGGTGTTAGTTTAGGGTTGTAGCTGCCTGGAGGTGAACTTTTATTGCGGTTTTGAAGGAGGATAGAGATGCCCTTTCTTTTATACCTGTTGGGAGCGCATTCCACATTGATGTGGCATAGAAAGAGAATGAGTTAAGACCTTTGTTAGTTCGGAATCTGGGTTTAACGGGGTTAGTGGAGCACCCCCTGGTGTTGTGGTTATGGCGGTCATTTACGTTAAGGAAGTAGTTTGACATGTACTTCGGTATCAGGGAGGTGTAGCGGATTTTATAGACTAGGCTCAGTGCAAGTTGTTTAACTCTGTCCTCCACCTTGAGCCAGCCCACTTTAGAGAAGTGGGTAGGAGTGAGGTGGGATCTGGGGTGGAGGTCTAGAAGTAACCTGACTAGCTTGTTCTGAGATGTTTGGAGTTTAGATTTGAGGGTTTTGGAGGTGCTAAGGTACCAGGAGGTGCATGCATAATCGAAAAAGGGTTGAACGAGAGTTCCCGCCAGAATCCTCAAGGTGCTTTTGTTGACCAGAGAGGAAATTCTGTAGAGAAATCTCGTTCGTTGGTTAACCTTTTTGATTGACCAACCCTCTGATGCCATACCATTCTATCTTTCTAATTAAAACATTGTGATTCATTGTGTGAATTGCTGTCGTTAGATCCACAAACACTGCCGTCAACTAATGGATGAGGCGCCTTGTTAACTAACGTCCAGTCGGGATCGATTCAATGCACTGAGAAATGGGACGAGAACAGTAAACATTTCCTTGGACAAAGATAATTACATTCCTCCCGACGCCATCAACAGCCCACGTTCTCATATTGTAGGCGAACAAGTGATATTCACACAGTCAAATGGAAATTCACAGCCTTATTGTGAGAGAAAGGCTGGCTAGAAAGACACCCTGGGGCCTCTCATGGCCGCTTGCCCGCTCGATTCGCTCCTCCGAGTGGCCAGCCCGAAGCAGGAGGCGGCACCAGAACCTTCCTTGCGCTCTGTCAGCCTCCTTACTCATGCGGAGTCGGAGCTTCGCCAGCGTCACCGGCCTCTAACCCGATCGATAGGAGACATGGCGTGGCGATCCGACATGGTTTGCGTTGGCCACTTCCTGTTTCCCCCGTGGTAAATGACCTGCTTTATCTCCACTAGATGGCTGTTGATTAGGCACTACAGACATATTACGCTGACAGCTAATCCATACCCCAGATTGTGAGGAATGAATGCGGACCTGGAATACTCAATATCGGCACGTGAATAGCGGCGGTTAAGTCAAGTCGCATTGATCGCGTTACACAACGAGGAAGCATGCGAGTCCTAATTTGAAGACCTGATGCGCGCTTACCAGTCAAACTCGTTCCAGGGGCGGGCGGGCGTGGTCTGTTTGGTGCAGTTGACGCCACCCATGCTGCGTGAGACACAACAATGTTTGGACAAGATCAAGGCAGCTGCTGTGTGATTCTCACCAGTCGGGCCTCTCTTCTTGCGGGTTGTCCAGTAGCACTCGGACAATGTAGAGGAGGCAGCTCAGCACTTTCAGTGCAAAGTTGAACATTCGCACCCGCAAACCTGCACAGTGGGAAGATTTCAGTTGAGCCCTTTATCGAGTAAGAAACCCTATTTGGTACTGTCAGGTTCAAACACTGATGACATATTTTAAACAAGACAAGAGGCAAAGAATTCAACAGAGACAGAATTCAATTTGGACTCAATTGAGGAGACACGCCGGGACACACTGTACTCTTGTACAGTTTCCAGCACGCTCTGCCAAAAGATCGTATGCCTCCTTCTTTTATTTTGGACCGTCCCCGACCACATGGCCACGGCTGTTTCCAAAGGACAACGGTCGCAAAAAGTTCACAGAAAAGGTCGTAAATAGAGATGTCCGATAATATCAGTCTGCCGATATTATCGGCCGATAAATGCGTTAAAATGTAATATCGGAAATTATCGGTATCGTTTTTTTTAATTATCAGTATCGTTTTTTTTAATTTTTTTTATTTTTATTTTTTTATTAAATCCACATAAAAAACACAAGATACACTTACAATTAGTGCACCAACCCAAAAAACCTCCCTCCCCCATTTACACTCATTCACACTCATTCACACAAAAGGGTTGTTTCTTTTTGTTATTAATATTCTGGTTCCTACATTATATATCAATATATATCAATACAGTCTGCAAGGGATACAGTCCGTAAGCACACATGATTGTGCATGCTGCTGGTCCACTAATAATACTAACATTTAACAGTTAATTTTACAAATTTTCATTAATTACTAGTTTCTATGTAACTGTTTTTATATTGTTTTACTTTCTTTTTTATTCAAGAAAATGTTTTTAATTTATTTATCTTATTTTATTTCATTCATTTTTTTAAAAAGTACCTTATCTTCACCATACCTGGTTGTCCAAATTAGGCATAACAATGTGTTAATTCCACGACTGTATATACCGGTTGATATCGGTATCGGTTGATATCGGTATCGGTAATTAAAGAGTTGGACAATATCGGCATATCGGATATCGGCAAAAAGCCATTATCGGACATCCCTAGTCGTAAACAATTCACAGAAAAGGTCAGTTCAAAAAGAGTTCGTAAAATAGTTCAAAAAGAGGTCCATAAAATAGTTCAAAAAGAGTTCGTCTGGAAATTGGGCAGATCCTGACATCTGTCCGCTTTGAAGTCCTTGGGTTAGAACAACATCCTTCTGTTGATTACCATACATGAGAGAAAACAGAAAACCCTTGACGTGGCTCTCCCCCTTACACGGTGGAGTTTTACGAGCGTTCTTCTTGGTAGGTTTCAAAGACAGCTTTTGTCTTCTTACTTGACGGAACTCAATGTAACACAAAGTTTTTTGTGATAATTTAGAAACAATTATTCTAACAGGTACATTAAGTCTTAAACTTGCAGGCACTTTCATATTTCTTTATGGAACACTCAAACTAATAAGCAGTATAAATATATGTTTGTGTTAGTGTTGTAACAATGCCAATATTTTGGTGCCGGTACTAAAATTATTTCGATACTTTTTGGTATTTTTCTAAATAAATGGAACCACAAAAAAATGGCATTACTGTCTTTATTTGAACAAAAACTCTTAGGGTACATGAAACATGGTTTTAATTGTAATTTAGTCCTTAAATAAAATAGTGAACATACTAGACAATTTGTCTTTTAGTAGACTTAGACAAACTTTAATGATCCACAAGGGAAATTGTTCCACACAGTAGCTCAGTTACAAAGGATGGAAAGGACAATCAGGGCCGGCCCGTGGCATAGGCCGTATAGGCAAATGCTAAGGGCGTCGTCCATCAGGGGGCGCCACGCCAGTGCCACAAATGTTGGAGAAAAAAACAAAGAAAAAAAGTTGGTACTATTATTTCTAAATACAAAAAATAATCCCACGTTAATTAAAATGCAAAGTAAAGCCTATTTAATAGAAATATTATTTTTTACAACATTACGCCCCATCCCCCATCCCCCCGCACGGTGCGCCCCTCCCTTCCCGTATCATGACTCTTACCACATCAAAAAATCAACACAAGATGTCAAAACGGCCAAAACTGTCAGGTGCCCAGGGAAGAAAAAATAGAAAAGAAGAGGAGGAGAAACGAGAAAAAGACAGAGGTAGCAGGTATGTAACGATAGCCTACATTAAATTATTTGTCTGTTACAGAATGTGATAGTAACCTGGCTTTTTTCGCATTAAGCTAATGTTACATGATTCGGCAATTGCTAATCAATAAATAGCTAGTTCTGCTTTAACGTCGGGTTAATATTGTGGAGGGGGATAAATTGTTATGGAAAATAATAATGTAACGTTAGGTAATTACAGTACTCCCACCTTACATTCCTCAGGGACATTTGTATTAGATCTTTTAAGCAGGTGTTTTTTGTTGACATTGTTATTGCCTTCTGGTTAGCTAATGTTTGCCCTGCAGGTAATAGTCACTTTTCCACCCCTTTATATATTAGGTATAGTTGTAAGCCTAATTTTTAAAGTGCACATCATTAATGTTAATTAAGCAATATCACATGAGAGGGAATGCTGTTTTTTAATTTGAGCACTGCTGTGATTCGGTTAAAGATAATCATAACATAACATTCTCATATAATATGTTAATTTGCTTTCTTTAAGTAAAAAAAAAAGGTCAAAGATAAAGCTATTCGGTTTCTTGTGAGTATATACACTTCACTGCCGATGTGTGGGGGGGGCGCCACCTAAAATCTTGCCTAGGGCGCCAGATTGGTTAGGGCCAGGCCTGAGGACAATGCAGGTATAAAACCGACAAAAAGTGTACCGTAGTAGCAATATAAAATATAACATATATGTAATATTTACATAATATATGTACAGTATATGATATATACTGATATATTATATTATATGTTTATATAGTAGTAAGTAAACAAACAAAGACTCCTAATTAGTCTGCTGACGTATGCAGTAACATATTGTGTCATTTATACACCTATTATTTTGTACACATTATGAGGGACAAACTGTAAAAAAATTGATTATTAATCTACTTGTTCATTTACTGTTAATATCTGCTTACTTTCTCTTTTAACATGTTCTATCTACACTTCTGTTAAAATGTAATAATCACTTATTCTTCTCTTCTTTGATACTTGACATTAGTTTTGGACGATACCACACATTTAGGTATGGATCCGATACCAAGTAGTTACAGGATCATACATTGGTCATATTCAAAGTCCTCATGTGTCCAGGGACGTATTTACTGACTTTATAAACATAATATATATTTAAAAAAAACGGAAGATGACGTTTTGATGCCTAAAAATATCAACGTAATCATAGTAGTATCGACTAGATACGTGCCTGTACTTGATATCATTACAGTGGATGTTAGGTGTAGATCCAGTGTAGGTTTGTGCGGGACCGGTACGTTTTAGAGGCGGTATAGTACCGAAAATGATTCATTAGTATCGCGGTACTATACTAGTACCAGTATACAGTACAACCCTAGTTTGTGTTATTTACTAGTATCAGCCTGATGTCTGAGAACAGGGGCGTCAAACTCATTTTAGCTCCGGGGTCGCATGGAAGAACATCTATTCCCACGCAGGTCGGACTGGTAAAATCATGGTATCTCTTATGTGTGACTGCCATCATATTGCAGTCTACACGTATCTCTTATGTGTGACTGTCATCATATTGCAGTCTTCACGTATCTCTTACGTGTGACTGCCATCATATTGCAGTCTACACGTATCTCTTATGTGTGACTGCCATCATATTGCAGTCAACACCTATCTCTTATGTGTGACTGCCATCATATTGCAGTCTACACGTATCTCTTATGTGTGACTGCCATCATATTGCAGTCTACACGTATCTCTTATGTTTGACTGCCATCATATTGCAGCCTACACATATCTCTTATGTGTGACTGCCATCATATTGCAGTCTACACGTATCACTTATGTGTGACTGCCATCATATTGCAGTCTACACGTATCTTTTATGTTTGACTGCCATCATAATGCAGTCTCCACGTATCTCTTATGTGTGACTGCCATCTACCGGTCACACTTATCATTACACCTTGTACCAAATAAAATAGCTTTGAGGTCGGTAAGCACAACCAAAATCATTCCGTACATTAGGCGCACCGGGTTATAAGGCGCACTGTCATGTTTTGAGGGGGAAAAAATGATTTTAAGTGCGCCTTATAGTCCGGAAAATACGGTACTTCTCTGATGGTGTCAATAGTCGCTAGGAAAGTATTATTTCTGATGAATCTTATTCAACTGTGCCAGTTATACTGCACGGTATGTACCTTTTATCGCACAAAACAGGCAAAGCGTCACATCAGAGGTTACAACAATCAGAGCATATTTTGCTGAGCAAATGGACTTTACATTGGAAAGGCAAAGAAAGCGGGTGCAACTCACTGGATCTTTGGTTCTTGATGAAGAACAGCTTGAGGCGCTCTTTGAAGGTGTTCTCATTCACGTAGAACTCCACCTGCACCCTGAGGACGGGGGTGGGGGGGAGGAAAGAGTAACATTTAGAAAGGTCACATGATTACACTTGCACAATTCAAGATGTCTGAAAACGAGTGGGAAGAAGCCCATATGATTTACAATCAGACGCGGGTATGGTAATGCGCTACATTTACCCAAGTAACTCTTTGGATAAATGGTAGAGAATGAGAGTGCGGAAATACGACCACATCCCACCAGTTCTCAAATCCCTTCACTGGCTTCCTGTTCCACTCAGGATTGAATACAAAGTCTCCCTACTAACCCACCAGTGCCTCCCTGGGAAGGCCCCTCTCTACCTCAAAGAACTGCTCACCCCCAAATCCTCCGCTCCGGACAGACTAACCTCCTCCAACCTTCGAGGACAAAGCTACGAACAATGGGAGACCGGCTTTCTGCTCCGCCGCTCCCAGTCTGTGGAACTTTTACAGAACTTAACAGACTTTTAAAAAAGGCTTAAAAACCCTTCTTTAGGGAAGCGTGGCCGACAGACCAACAGCGAGGCAGGGCACGCCGGGGCCCACTCCAAGATGGCGGCGAGGAGGCGTGGCCGGCGGGCCAGCGGCGAGGCGCGCCGGGATCGACGCCGTAAATCATATCAGGTGCGTGGATCGCCCGCCTAGGCACAATCTGATCATCTCCTCGCACTGTGTAAAAGGGCGGCAGCCGGGAGCGACGGGGGAGAGAGAGTTGGAGAGTCCGAAGCAGACGCAGCGCGCAAGAGACCGAGAGCCAGGCGGAGACAACGACGTAGTGCTGAAAAGCAGACGCCGAAGCGAGCAGAGCGAGGTGGAGCTGAAAAGCGACCCGAAGCAAGAAGACGCAGCTTTATTGAAAGAATAAAGAAAAGTCAAAACCTGCTCGCAGTAATGTCCATATTTGGTGGTCCATGGAACTCTGTCACACCTTCTTTTTAAAAAAACCTTTCTTTTAGCTATTAGGCTGTTTTATTTATTTTTATTTTTTTATTTTTTATTAACTTTTTTAAAAAATTTTATACACTTTAGCACGTTGAGGTTGTTTGCTCAATTTAAAGTGCTTTTACCAAATAAAATCTATTATTATTATTATTATGGTAAATGGGTTATACTTGTATAGCGCTTTTCTACCTTCAAGGTACTGTTGCGTTCGACCAGATGTTCCTCCAGGGAATTTAACTGATTTTTTTTGGAATATATACAGTATTTAATTTGTTGTTGTTTGGAAGAAAATAGTGCAATCAATGACATTTGCAACAGCACATTTTTTTATTCTGGCTCGGATTCTTTGAAAGAAAGTAAATTGAATAGAGCCTATGTAAAAAGTAGGGCTGTCAAAGTTGACGTGACAATGGCACAATTTTTGTTATCGTGCGATGGACGTACGTCTTGTGTGAGCCTCGGTCCACACAGTAGCCATGGAAACGCAGCAGTGTTCCGGCTGATGTTGTGTTAAAAGTCATATTTTTAAGCACTGTGTGTAATGTTCTAAATTCTCAATGACAGTGTTAGAATAATTGTTTCTAAATGATCACAAAAACATTGAGTTCCTAACAAGAAGACAAAAGCTGTCTTTAAAACCTACCAAGAGTAAGGCTCGTAAAACTCTACTGGGAAGCAAGATGAAGGTGTTCCTGTTTTCTCTCATGTTCTAACCCAAGGACTTCAAAGCAGAGAGAACCAAGGATCTGCCCAATTTCCAGACGACCTCTTTATGAAGTATTTTACGAACTCTCTTTGAACTTTTTTATGGAACTCTTTTTGAACTATTTCACAACCTCTTCTTTTGAACTATTCTGTAACCAAAGGCAACGCTGTTTACGACCCACTTCCCTCTGGAAGTGGAAGCGGTGGTCAGGTGGTCGGAGAAAGTAAAATAAAAGAAGGAGGCATGCAATCTTTTGGCAGAGCGCACTGGAGACTGTACAAGAGTACAGTTGAGTCCAAATTGAATTCTGTCTCTGTTTAATTCTTTGCCTCTTGTCTTGTTTAATAGATGTCATGACAGACACATCAAACTTTTGGTCTTGCTTGCTTACCAGTAACTTGTTATCCATCCATTTTGTACCGCTTATTCCCTTCGGGGTCGCGGTGGGGGTGGGGGTGGGGGTTGGGGGGGGGGGGGTGGGGGGGGGGCCGATATTATCGGACATCTCTAATTTTTACTATATTTTGCTAAAAACATCAAAATGAATTGTATTTTTATTCGTATTTTTTGTGACTCCTTATTACATCCGGCCATAGAATTATACATTAAAATAAACGTATTTGAAATATCCATCCATCCATCCATCCATTTTCTACCGCTTATTCCCTTCGGGGTCGCGGGGGGCGCTGGAGCCTATCTCAGCTACAATCGGGCGGAAGGCAGGGTACACCCTGGACAAGTCGCCACCTCATCGCAGGGCCAACACAGATAGACAGACAACATTCACACTCACATTCACACACTAAGGCCAATTTAGTGTTGCCAATCAACCTATCCCCGGGTGCATGTCTTTGGAGGTGGGAGGAAGCCGGAGTACCCGTATAGGCAAATGCTAAGGGCGCCGTCCATCAGAGGGCGCCACGCCAGTGCCACAAATGTTGGAGAAAAAAATAAAAATAAATAAAAGTTGGTACTATTATTTCTAAATACAAAAAATAATCCCACGTTATTTAAAATGCAAAGTAAAGCCTATTTAATAGAAATATTATTTGTTACAACATTACGGTGCGCCCCCTCCCTTCCCGTATCATGACTCTTTTTGGACTCACTACGTCAAAAAATCAACACAAGATGTCAAAACGGCCAAAACTGTCAGGTACCCAGGGAAGAAAAAAGAGAAAAGAAGAGGAGAAACAAGAAAAAGACAGAGGTAGCAGGTAGGTAACGTTAGCCTACGTTAAATTATTCGTCTGTTACAGAATGTGATAATAACCTGGCTTTTTAGCATTAAGCTAATGCTACATGATTCGGCAATTGCTAATCAATAAATAGCTAGTTCTGTTTTATAATACGTTACAATAATCGTAATCGGGACTAAAAGATGAATATATGAATAACGTGGTGTCTTTCACTTCTGTTGCATTTTAAACAAAAAGGAAAATCAACATGTTTGCTTTGAGGCCTGATTTCTTACAGCGTGCTATCCAGCGTTTGATTGCTCTCCGCATGGTGGACTGACACAAACATGATGGACTAACATCGTGGTTACGAGTGCAAACACATCCGGGATCCTCTCATATCTGCGGGACTTTGCACCCGTTGGCGTTCCAAGGAAAAGGCGCAACTTTGCCCACGGGCGAGAATCCTCTTTTGTTTTGCTTCATACGTGTAAAAGTGTTACTGTCATGGACGATGAATGGGTCAACCGGCTCGGGCCCGACGACTGAGCGCACATCCACTCATGTGAGAGAGAAGCGGGAGGATAGTCGTGCCGGCGTTGCCGTGGCAACTACAGGGGGCGCTCGTCCCACCCCTCTCTGGGGGCCGAAAGACAGTGGAACCCTCTTACCGGCCAATAGTCTTTCCCTCATGTGGCCTTCATGAGCTCAGCCTGGCGTCATCCACTCCGTCCCTTGGGAAGGGACGGAGTGGATGACGCCTGGCTGAGCTCATGAAAGGTGCGGATTGTCCGCCCACAAGGTGGTCGAACAGGAAATGCGGTCTGTCTGCTCCTGTGCAGGATCAGCCCACCGCTGGCCTTGTTCTTGTGTTCCATCACGTCTTTGTCGTCTTTTGTGTTCCATCACGTCTTTTTGCAATAATCCTCTTTAACACACGCAGGTTAGCCATGTTGCATGTGTCACTCCCGCCAGATGGAAAAGCGGTAATCATGGCCTCCCATGTTCGTCAGCAGGAAGTCATCTGACACTCCATATTCAATCAGCCTGGCTAACGAGATGAGCCCCGACTGGATGGCTGAACGGACGAGCGCCATTAGATACAATTTTATACAAACTTGTGTTCTCGTACTTTGTCGAAATAATGATCACTCCTTTGCTCTGCCGTAGTCTATGTTCACAACACCCGCACACGCTGAACAGCATTATCAATAACATCGTTAGCATCCATCTATTGCTATTATTTGTTTTCTCTTTCTGTTAAATACAACAGAAATACAATAATAACATCCTATCTTGCTGATTGTATTGTAACATATGTCCCGCCTTCGAAGAACTCCGGCTTATTAGTGATTCCCGGGGCCAAGAAAAAGGGCGGACTACTCATCTGTGCATCAGTTGGGGACGTCTCTGCACTGCTGACCTGTCTCCACTCAAGATGATCTCCTGCTGGTCCCACTATGGACTGGACTCTCACTATTATGTTAGATCCACTATGGACTGGACTCTCACACTATTATGTTAGATCCACTATGGACTGGACTCTCACTATTATGTTAGATCCACTATGGACTGGACTCTCACACTATTATGTTAGATCCACTATGGACTGGACTCTCACTATTATGTTAGATCCACTATGGACTGGACTCTCACTATTATGTTAGATCCACTATGGACTGGACTCTCACACTATTATGTTAGATCCACTATGGACTGGACTCTCACTATTATGTTAGATCCACTATGGACTGGACTCTCTCACTATTATGTTAGATCCACTATGGACTGGACTCTCACTATTATGTTAGATCCCCTATGGACTGGACTCTCACACTATTATGTTAGATCCACTATGGACTGGACTCTCACTATTATGTTAGGTCCACTATGGACTGGACACTCACTATTACGTTAGATCCACTATGGACTGGACTCTCACACTATTATGTTAGATCCACTATGGACTGGACTCTCACTATTATGTTAGATCCACTATGGACTGGACTCTCACACTATTATGTTAGATCCACTATGGACTGGACTCTCACTATTATGTTAGATCCACTATGGACTGGACTCTCTCACTATTATGTTAGATCCACTATGGACTGGACTCTCACACTATTATGTTAGATCCACTATGGACTGGACTCTCACTATTATGTTAGGTCCACTATGGACTGGACTCTCACTATTACGTTAGATCCACTATGGACTGGACTCTCACACTATTATGTTAGATCCACTATGGACTGGACTCTCACTATTATGTTAGATCCACTATGGACTGGACTCTCACAATATTATGTTAGATCCACTATGGACTGGACTCTCACTATTGTGTTAGATCCACTATGGACTGGACTCTCTCACTATTATGTTAGCTCCACTATGGACTGGACTCTCACTATTACGTTAGATCCACTATGGACTGGACTCTCACTATTATGTTAGATCCACTATGGACTGGACTCTCACTATTATGTTAGATCCACTATGGACTGGACTCTCACAATATTATGTTAGATCCACTATGGACTGGACTCTCACTATTATGTTAGATCCACTATGGACTGGACTCTCTCACTATTATGTTAGCTCCACTATGGACTGGACTCTCACTATTATGTTAGGTCCAATATGGACTGGACTCTCACACTATTATGTTAGATCCACTATGGACTGGACTCTCACACTATTATGTTAGATCCACTATGGACTAGACTCACACTATTATGTTAGATCCACTATGGACTGGACTCTCTCACTATTACGTTAGATCCACTATGGACTGGACTCTCACTATTACGTTAGATCCACTATGGACTGGACTCTCACTATTACGTTAGATCCACTATGGACTGGACTCTCACACTATTATGTTAGATCCACTATGGACTGGACTCTCACACTATTAACTAGATCCACTATGGACTGGACTCTCACACTATTAACTAGATCCACTATGGACTGGACTCTCACACTATTATGTTAGATCCACTATGGACTGGACTCTCACACTATTATGTTAGATCCACTATGGACTGGACTCTCACACTATTATGTTAGATCCACTATGGACTGGACTCTCACACTATTATGTTAGATCCACTATGGACTGGACTCTCAAACTATTATGTTAGATCCACTATGGACTGGACTCTCACACTATTAACTAGATCCACTATGGACTGGACTCTCACACTATTAACTAGATCCACTATGGACTGGACTCTCACACTATTATGTTAGATCCACTATGGACTGGACTCTCACACTATTATGTTAGATCCACTATGGACTGGACTCTCACACTATTATGTTAGATCCACTATGGACTGGACGCTCACACTATTATGTTAGATCCACTATGGACTGGACTCTCACACTATTATGTTAGATCCACTATGGACTGGACTCACACTATTATGTTAGACCCACTATGGACTGGACTCTCACACTATTATGTTAGATCCACTATGGACTGGACTCTCACACTATTATGTTAGATCCACTATGGACTGGACTCTCTCACTATTATGTTAGATCCACTATGGACTGGACTCACACTATTATGTTAGATCCACTATGGACTGGACTCTCACTATTATGTTAGATCCACTATGGACTGGACGCTCATACTATTATGTTAGATCCACTATGGACTGGACTCTCACACTATTATGTTAGATCCACTATGGACTGGACTCTCACACTATTATGTTAGATCCACTATGGACTGGACTCTCTCACTATTATGTTAGATCCACCATGGACTGGACTCTCACTATTATGTTAGATCCACTATGGACTGGACTCTCACTATTATGTTAGATCCACTATGGACTAGACTCTCACACTATTATGCTAGATCCACTAGGCCATATGAGAGACAAAAAAGTAAAAACCGGGTCTCTTGGACCATGCATGGTAAATCCAGGGTGGGGTTTATGCGGAGGAGGACGCATGAGACCCCCCCCCCCCACCTCCCCTCGCTGCTCACGCTCCCGCCGGCTCTTCAATAATGACACAGCATCGGTCCCGCTAATGACACAGTGGCGAGACCAAAGTGGCTCGCCGTGCACGGTCGGCGGCTCGTGTCAACCTCCTCACTCCAGCTAGGAATAGTAGTCGCACATACGTAGGTGGCGAGGTACCAGCGGGACTGGAAAGGCTACACGATCCTGAACTGGATCAGTGCCATGTTGTAGAACACTACAGGCTACAATCACACCGCCGGTATGACGACCAATTATGTTGTCATTCACATTACCGATGCCAGCTACTCGGAGCTACTAGGGGCGTCCCAATCGACATTTTTGGCTTCAGATCCAAACGCGTTTCAAGGCCCAAGCTGATACTTTGTGTGAGGTTCAAACACCAAACTATCTATTACACAAGACAAGAAGAAGGAATCAGGCAGAGTTAAATTTTGCTAATGAGGAGAAACGTTTGGGGCTGCACACTCAGTTACAGTCTCCCACCACGCTCTAAGGTACAGCCCCTGCGCTCCTCTATTTATTCAGGAGTTCCCTTGTTAACATCACTGAGGCTGCCTCTAAAGGGAGTGGTCACATACACTACCGTTCAAAAGTTTGGGGTTACCCAAACAATTTTGTAGAATAGCCTTCATTTCTAAGAACAAGAATAGACTGTCGAGTTTCAGATGATAGTTCTCTTTTTCTGGCCATTTTGAGCGTTTCATTGACCCCACAAATGTGATGCTCCAGAAACTCAATCTGCTCAAAGGAAGGTCAGTTTTGTAGCTTCTGTAACGAGCTAAAGTGTTTTCAGATGTGTGAACATGATTGCACAAGGCTTTTCTAATCATCAATTAGCCTTCTGAGCCAATGAGGTACCATTAGAACAATGGAGTGATAGTTGCTGGAAATGGGCCTCTATACACCTATGTAGATATTGCACCAAAAACCAGACATTTGCAGCTAGAATAGTCATTTAGCACATTAGCAATGTATAGAGTGTATTTCTTTCAAGTTAAGACTAGTTTAAAGTTATCTTCATTGAAAAGTACAGTGCTTTTCCTTCAAAAATAAGGACATTTCAATGTGACCCCAAACTTTTGAACGGTGGTGTATATGCAAAGCAGCTCCAGTACGCACGATACGTGACGGAATGCGCTGGGGCCCTTGTGATTGCCTTGTCTCTGCTTCGTCTGCGTGCTGTCGTCTTATCTTCGTCGAGGTACTTGAAGTCCTTGGCTGTTAGCAGGCTAAAACAAAGAAAACATCTGCGGCGAGGCCACCCCTCATATGCCGTGGAAGCTAACAAGTTTCGTGCCCTTGCACGAAGCAGAAAAGAGCACAATAGATAATAACTATAGCAGCGGCCTTTAAGCATAAGAGTTGTGTGATAACTTATATAGAATTATTCTAACATTTTGATTATAGATTATAGGAGTGAAAATGTTTTATGGCAAGTACCGGTAAAGTACCGTATTTTCCGGACCATAGGGCGCACCGGATTATAAGGCACACTGCCGATGAGCGGGTCTAGTCAGGTCTATTTTCATACAAAAGGCGCACCGGATTATAGGGCACATATACACACAGCATAATAATACTCCTATGTTGAAGCACAGTACAATCCATCAAGCGGTGTGGCTTCATAGCTTACCAAAGTCCTACTAAAACATTTTGATAGATTTTATTATCGGGTGGTATCAGGTCAGTAGTGCAACCATGTGTTGAAGCACAGTGCGACATAGAAAAAGCAAATACAAATTATCTTAAGAGCAATTTGTTAGATAAAAAGCAGTTAAAAAGTTAAAAACAGTTCAAACTCATTTCCACTTGTGCCAGATAAATACAGCAAAAATAAGTGTGTGAAAAATAGAACTCACTATAATGTTGAATTAGTGAGAGCCCTGGGCTTGTTTCTTTTCAATGAAATGCAGATGTAAATCAGCCTTTGGCTACAATCTGTCACATTTATATTTGATATGGTCCTTAATGTGCATTGTATCACGTCACAAAGTTAGAACAAATATAACTAATGGCAACTTCCTATCAGGAATGTTATTGTACATCTACAGTATAAACACGCTTATTTATTGGTGTGTCTAGTGCAGGGGTCGGCAACCCAAAATGTTGAAAGAGCCATATTGGACAAAAAAAAAAAAAAAAATCTGTCTGGAGCCGCAACAAATTAGAAGCCATATTACATACAGATAGTGTGTCATGAGATATAAATTGAATTAAGATGACTTAAAGGAAACTAAATGAGTTCAAATATAGCTACAAATGAGGCATAATGCTGCAATATGTACATATAGCTAGCCTAAATAGCATGTTAGCATCGATTAGCTTGCAGTCATGCACTGACCAAATATGTCTGATTAGCACGCCACACAAGTCAATAACATCAACAAAACTCACCTTTGTGCATTCATGCACAACGTTAAAAGTTTGGTGGACAGAATGAGACAGAAAAAGAAGTGGCATAAAACACGTCCTAGGAAGTCGGAGAAAGTTATACTTGTAAACAAACTACGGTGAGTTCAAGGACCGCCAAAATGAGTAGGACAAAACGGCGCTCGCCAAATACTGGAATCAGTGAAGCATGTTTAATATAAACAGTGTGATTTATAACAATTAGGGAGGTGTGTGTCATGTTTGTCCTCCTACGGAAACCATATTAAAACAAAAACTTTTTTTTTTCCTCATCTTTTTCCATTTTTCATACATTTTTAAAAAAGCTCCAGAGAGCCACTAGGGCGGCGCTAAAGAGCCACATGCGGCTCTAGAGCCGCGGGTTGCCTACCCCTGGTCTAGTGGGACAGGCGGACGTTAAGTCGGAGAAAATGCAGTCCTTTATAAATGATTTCATGTTTTCATGCGGCATGGCAGAGGTGGGTAGTAACGCGCTACATTTACTCCGTTACATCTACTTGAGTAACTTTTGGGATAAATTGTACTTCTAAGAGTAGTTTTAATGCAACATACTTTTACTTTTACTTGAGTATATTTATAGAGAAGAAACGCTACTTTTACTCCGCTCCATTTATCTACATTCAGCTCGCTACTCGCTACTGATTTTTATCCATCTGTTAATGCACGCTTTGTTTGTTTTGGTTTGTCAGACAGACCTTCAAAGTAGGATCTATCGCAGACCTGGGCATTCTGCGGCCCGCGGGCCACATCCGGCCCTTTGTGCGTCCCTGTCCGGCCCGCGTGAGGCCAATTATAAATTACAAAATAAATGTAAAAAAGTATCTATGTCGAGTGTGCAATACAACGGTGCTGCTTTTGTTTTGAAAATCATTATTTGTATTACTTCCGTGTGGACGTATGCGTGTGCGTGATTGTGAGTGAATGTGAACAGCTGCAATCACAAATGACAAAATAAAGTTGAAAAAACATCTATGTCGTGCGCGCAATACAACTGTGCTGCTTTTATTTTGAAAAGTATTATTTATGGGCGTGTGTCCGTGTGTAACCTGCGAGTGAAGGTGCACATGCAGCGACAAGTGATGCACGGTTTACACCCGAGACGCTAAAAAGAGAAAAGTTGATGAGGAATGGCGTGTTTTCAACAAGACATGGACTGCCAAGCAACGTTCCCTCTAAGGTGCGCGCCTGCGCAATTGCGCACTGCTCAAGCGTCCGCTGCGCGCAGCAAGTATATGCCGCGCACCAAATCAAATCCCATCTGAATTCTAAACAAAATAAACATATTTATTCTACAGTGACAACAAGCGGCCCTAACGGTGTTCGTCAACACCGTTCAATTGAACACCGTTCAATTATTGTAACGTCTATCCAGATGCTTCGAGGACAGGAATTATATCGATCACTTTATTGAGCAAAACTGTTTATATTCGGACATAACCACACCAAAAACATGAGTAAAACACTACTATCTGGAAAAACTAGTCATTTTCTGCCGTACAAACCAGGCCAAAACCAACTTGTCATCTGTCACCAACACGCATACCACTAAACCACTGGTGCGTTTATGGCCACACAAAAAGTCGGACAACTCAAACACCACACAAGGTTACACTATGACTCCTCAGTCATACGTGTGCTTATTTTACTGTCATTTATTATTAATGTTAATTTATTTATATTAGTCATGGAATGCTGTTACACACATTATGTTGAAGTATTACTATTATTATTATTATTATTTATCTTACGGTATACATCAAAAATAATATTGAGCAAAATTTAATTGAAATATTGTCGATGTGGCCCTCCAGCAGTGCTCGGGTTACATGCAAACATCTCTTTGATGAATTTGCTCACACCGTTGACTAAAAAAGGGGCAATGAAAAGCTCGACATTTAAAAAAGCGGAAATGATCATTGAAGACAACAGTCGGTGCTGCACTGGTCATTCTTCAACGTGGACAAATCTATGAAATTGATCAATAAACTCGGAGTGGTGTTGTGACAATGGAACAATGAGTGATTGGGGAGGAGGCTTTATGTCCAATATCAACTAAGGACAAGCAGGCTGACGAATTCTAATTTCCCCTCGAAAAGGGAGACAACACAATAGGCTGTCCTCGTGCAGTACAAGAACTATGTTCCGTCCGCAGAAGAAAGCTGACGGCCATGAAGAAGCAGTAAGTTACTAGTTCTCTACTCACACCAGCATTAAGTTACTAGTTCTCTACTCACACCAGCCTTAAGTTACTAGTTCTGTACTCACACCAGCATTAAGTTACTAGTTGTGTACTCACACCAGCATTAAGTTACTAGTTCTCTACTCACACCAGCATTAAGTTACTAGTTCTCTACTCACACCAGCAGTAAGTTACTAGTTCTCTACTCACACCAGCCTTAAGTTACTAGTTCTGTACTCACACCAGCATTAAGTTACTAGTTCTCTACTCACACCAGCATTAAGTTACTAGTTCTCTACTCACACCAGCCTTAAGTTACTAGTTCTCTACTCACACCAGCAGTAAGTTACTAGTTCTCTACTCACACCAGCATTAAGTTACTAGTTCTCTACTCACACCAGCATTAAGTTACTAGTTCTCTACTCACACCAGCAGTAAGTTACTATGTCTCTACTCACACCAGCAGTAAGTTACTAGTTCTCTACTCACACCAGCATTAAGTTACTAGTTCTGTACTCACACCAGCAGTAAGTTACTATGTCTCTACTCACACCAGCAGTAAGTTACTAGTTCTCTACTCACACCAGCATTAAGTTACTAGTTCTGTACTCACACCAGCATTAAGTTACTAGTTCTCTACTCACACCAGCAGTAAGTTACTAGTTCTCTACTCACACCAGCATTAAGTTACTAGTTCTGTACTCACACCAGCATTAAGTTACTAGTTGTGTACTCACACCAGCATTAAGTTACTAGTTGTGTACTCACACCAGCAGTAAGTTACTAGTTGTGTACTCACATGATGGTGAAAAGAATGACATTGCTGGGGACAAAACACCAACACCAAAGGACACGTAATAATAATAATAATAATAATAATAATAATAATAATAATAATAATAATAATAATAATAATAGACACTCCAAATGACAATAAATGGCACTTCAGCACTTGCTTGCTGTAATTGCTTGAAAGAGCCAAGATTGTGCTCTTCTTCTTCCAGCCTGCCAACAAATGATTGACAGGACAGTTTGTCCCTGACCCACATAGCAAGACAAGCAAACACCAGGTTGGAGGAGAATGACCAGAAGATGTACCATCGTGTGGAGGCTGAATGTACCTTACCATCATACCTTAATAGCAGGTCAGCCAAGCCTTTTAAGTTACGGTTTGGTAGTTAACATGAGCGGTGATTGCATCATACCTTAATAGCAGTTCAGCCAAGCCTTTTAAGTTACGGTTCGGTAGTTAACATGAGCGGCGATTGCATCATACCTTAATAGCAGTTCAGCCAAGCCTTTTAAGTTACGGTTCGGTAGTTAACATGAGCGGCGATTGCATCATACCTTAATAGCTGTTCAGCCAAGCCTTTTAAGTTACGGTTCGGTAGTTAACATGAGCGGTGATTGCATCATACCTTAATAGCAGGTCAGCCAAGCCTTTTAAGTTACGGTTTGGTAGTTAACATGAGCGGTGATTGCATCATACCTTAATAGCAGTTCAGCCAAGCCTTTTAAGTTACGGTTCGGTAGTTAACATGAGCGGCGATTGCATCATACCTTAATAGCAGTTCAGCCAAGCCTTTTAAGTTACGGTTCGGTAGTTAACATGAGCGGCGATTGCATCATACCTTAATAGCAGTTCAGCCAAGCCTTTTAAGTTACGGTTCGGTAGTTAACATGAGCGGCGATTGCATCATACCTTAATAGCAGTTCAGCCAAGCCTTTTAAGTTACGGTTCGGTAGTTAACATGAGCGGCGATTGCATCATACCTTAATAGCTGTTCAGCCAAGCCTTTTAAGTTACGGTTCGGTAGTTAACATGAGCGGTGATTGCATCATACCTTAATAGCAGGTCAGCCAAGCCTTTTAAGTTACGGTTTGGTAGTTAACATGAGCGGTGATTGCATCATACCTTAATAGCAGTTCAGCCAAGCCTTTTAAGTTACGGTTCGGTAGTTAACATGAGCGGCGATTGCATCATACCTTAATAGCAGTTCAGCCAAGCCTTTTAAGTTACGGTTCGGTAGTTAACATGAGCGGCGATTGCATCATACCTTAATAGCAGTTCAGCCAAGCCTTTTAAGTTACGGTTCGGTAGTTAACATGAGCGGCGATTGCATCATACCTTAATAGCTGTTCAGCCAAGCCTTTTAAGTTACGGTTCGGTAGTTAACATGAGCGGCGATTGCATCATACCTTAATAGCAGTTCAGCCAAGCCTTTTAAGTTACGGTTCGGTAGTTAACATGAGCGGCGATTGCATCATACCTTTTAAGTTACAGTTCGGTAGTTAACATGAGCGGCGATTGCATCATACCTTAATAGCAGTTCAGCCAACCCTTTTAAGTTTCGGGTCGGTAGTTAACATGAGCGGCGATTGCATCATACCTTAATAGCGGTTCAACCTACCCTTTTAAGCTACGGTTTGGTAGTTAACATGAGCGGCGATTGCATCATACCTTAATAGCTGTTCAGCCAAGCCTTTTAAGTTACAATTCGGTAGTTAACATGAGCTGCGATTGCATCATACCTTAATAGCAGTTCAGCCAACCCTTTTACATTACGGTTCGGTAGTTAACATGAGTACACTGAAACAAGGGTTTACACTGGAACAAGGTTTGTACACTGAAACAAAGGTTGTACACTGAAACAAGGCTTGTACACTGAAACAAAGTTTGTACACTGAAACAAGGCGTGTACACTGAAACAAGGTGTGTACACTGAAACAAGGTTTGTACACTGAAACAAGGTTTGTACACTGAAACAAGGTTTGTCTACTGAAACAAGGGTTGTACACTGACATAAGGGCTGCACACTGAAACAAGGTTCGTACACTGAAACAAGGTTTGTTCACTGAAACAAGGCTTGTACACTGAAACAAGGGTTGCACACTGAAATACGGGTTGTACACTGAAATAAGGGTTGTACACTGAAACAAGGGTTGTACACTGAAACAAGGGTTGTACACTGAAATAAGGGTTGTACACTGAAATAAGGGTTGTACACTGAAACAAGGGTTGTACACTGAAACAAGGGTTGCACACTGAAATAAGGGTTGTACACTGAAACAAGGTTTGTACACCGAAACAAGGTTCGTACACCGAAACAAGGTTTGTACACCAAAACAAGGTGTGTACACTGAAACAAGGTTTGTACACTGAAACAAGGTGTGTACACTGAAACAAGGTTTGTACACTGAAACAAGGTTTGTACACTGAAACAAGGTCTGTACACTGAAACAAAGGTTGTACACTGAAACAAGGTCTGTACACTGAAACAAGGCTTGTACACTGAAACAAGGTTTCTACACTGAAACAAGGTTTGTACACTGAAACAAGGCGTGTACACTGAAACAAGGTGTGTACACTGAAACAAGGTTTCTACACTGAAACAAGGTTTGTACACTGAAAAAAGGTTTGTCTACTGAAACAAGGGTTGTACACTGACATAAGCGCTGCACACTGAAACAAGGTTCGTACAATGAAACAAGGTTTGTTCACTGAAACAAGGTTCGTTCACCGAAACAAGGCTTGTACACTGAAACAAGGGTTGCACACTGAAATAAGGGTTGTACACTGAAATAAGGGTTGTACACTGAAACAAGGGTTGTACACTGAAACAAGGCTTGTGCACTGAAACAAGGGTTGCACACTGAAATAAGGGTTGTACACTGAAATAAGGGTTGTACACTGAAACAAGGGTTGTACACTGAAACAAGGCTTGTGCACTGAAACAAGGGTTGCACACTGAAATAAGGTTTGTACACTGAAACAAGGTTTGTACACTGAAACAAGGTTTCTACACTGAAACAAGGTTTGTAAACTGAAACATGGTGTGTACACTGAAACAAGGTGTGTACACTGAAACAAGGTTTGTACACTGAAACAAGGTTTCTACACTGAAACAAGGTTTGTAAACTGAAACATGGTGTGTACACTGAAACAAGGTGTGTACACTGAAACAAGGTGTGTACTCAAAAGCACATTTTGATTCGATCCGTAAATCATAAATGGAAACGTTTGTAAATCGACTTCCTGTCCCACTTCCTGTCCCACATCCTGTCCCAACCTTAATTTGGGTGTGTGTGGGAATCATCAATATTTACATTTAAAAACCCCTGATTCTGAAGACTGTCACACCACTTTTGGCAACATGAAGAATGAAGATTGTAGGTCAGCTACACTCCAACCCCTGGTGGATGACTGATGTGACACAGAAATACTTTTGTCCGTATAATACTTGCGTGTTTGGTTTAGATGCGACTTCCCGTGTATTACAACTTCATTACATCATCCACGGATGTGCTCAGGCCTTTGCTCCCTGACATCATCCGCCTTGCGTCATCCGCTACTGAAAAACAGCATTTCCAAGTGACGGCTGGTGGAAGATCATCTTTCATAATCAAGCAACACAAAACATTCACGAGAAACATTATACTCTTTGCATAACTCCATTAAAAAGCCATCAAACGTCAATCTGTCTCCCCGTCTCTTCGCCTTACATTACATCCACCAAATGTGTGCAGACAATTGGCACACACGGTCATAAAACCTGCGTCTGTGTTTATCTGGGAATCAGTGGAGTGGAAGTAAGGAAACATGAGAGGAATGGATGGATGAAGACAACTTCATTAAAGATAACCTGCTTTGGGAATAAGGAAGGTGCCAAGAAGTATTTGTGATCGCACACCAGGGGGTACCTACGGCGACATTTGACACTGCGAGTGTTGCAACGTAAAAAAAACAACAAACTTTTATTAGCATTCGACTGAAAATGGTGTATCCGTTAAGAGTTTGAGTAGAAATATGTCATATAGGAATGAACAAAATTGTCAGGTTCAAACACTGATGACATCTATTAATCAGACAAGAAGCAAGGAACCATGCAGAGGCAGAGTTCAATTTAGCTCATGAGGAGAACGCATGGAGCTGCACACTTAGTCACAGTCTCGCCCTACGCTCTAAGGTTCAGCTCCCGCGTCCCGCTATTTATTCAGGAGTTCCACAGTCGACATCACCGAGGCCGCCTCTAAAACATACTTGCCAACCTTGAGACCTCCGATTCCGGGAGGTGGGGGGTGGGGTGGGTGCGTGGTTGGGGGCGGGGGGCGTGGTTAAGAGGGGAGGAGTATATTTACAGCTATAGAATTCACCAACTCGAGTATTTCATATATATTTCATATATACTGTATATATATATATATATATACATATATATATATATATATATATATATATATATATATATATATATATATATATATATATATATATATATATATATATATATATAAATAAATATTAGGGCGGCAACTAACGATTAATTTGATAATCGATTAATCTGTCGATTATTGCTTCGATTAATCGATTAATAATCTGATAAAAGAGACAAACTGGTTAAGAGGGGAGGAGTATATTTACAGCTATAGAATTCACCAACTCGAGTATTTCATATATATTTCATATATACTGTATATATATATATATATATATATATATATATATATATATATATATATATATATATATATATATATATATATATATATATATATATATATATATATATATATATATATATTTATATAAATATTAGGGCGGCAACTAACGATTAATTTGATAATCGATTAATCTGTCGATTATTGCTTCGATTAATAATCTGATAAAAGAGACAAACTACATTTCTATCCTTTCCAGAATTTTATTGGAAAAAAACAGCATACTGGCACCATACTTATTTTGATTATTGTTTCTCAGCTGTTTGTACATGTTGCAGTTTATAAATAAAGATTTATTTTAAATTTTTAAAAAATATATTATTTAAAAAAAATTTTTTTTTAAAAGCCTCTGCGCATGCGCATAGCATAGATCCAACGAATCGATGACTAAATTAATCGGCAACTATTTTTATAATCGATTTTAATCGATTTAATCGATTAGTTGTTGCAGCCCTAATATATATATATATAGTTATATATATATATATAGTTATATATATATATAACTATATATATATATATAGATATATATAACTATAAAAATATATAGTTATATATATATATAGTTATATATATATAACTATATATATATATAGTTATATATAACTATATATATATATATATATAGTTATATATATATATATATATATATATATATAACTATATATATATAACTATATATATATATAAATATATATATATATATAGTTATATATATATATATATAACTATATATATATAATAGGGCTGCAACAACTAATCGATTAAATCGATTAAAATATATATAACTATATATATATATATATATATATATATATATATATATATATATATATATATATATATATATATATATATATATATATATATATATATATATATATATATATATACATATATATATATATATATACATATAAAACTATATATATATATTAGGGCTGCAACAACTAATCGATTAAAATCGATTATAAAAATAGTTGCCGATTAATTTAGTCATCGATTCGTTGGATCTATGCTATGCGCATGCGCAGAGGCTTTAAAAAAAAAAAAAAAAAAAAAAAAAAAAAAAAAAATTACATTTAGAATAAATCTTTATTTATAAACTGCAACATGTACAAACAGCTGAGAAACAATAATCAAAATAAGTATGGTGCCAGTATGCTGTTTTTTTTCAATAAAATTCTGGAAAGGATAGAAATGTAGTTTGTCTCTTTTATCCGATTATTAATCGATTAATCGAAGTAATAATCGACAGATTAATAGATTATCAAATTAATCGTTAGTTGCAGCCCTAATATATATATATAAAAATAAATAACTATATATATATATATATATATATAAAAATAAATAACTATATATATATATATATATATATATATATATATATATATATATATATATATATATATATATATATATATATATATATATATATATATATATATATATGTATGAAATACTTGACTTTCAGTGAATTCTAGCTATATATATATGTATATATTTATTTTATTATACATATAAATAAAATAAATACTTGAATTTCAGTGTGCCGGAGGCTATCCAGTAGATGGCAGTATTGTCCTGTTTAAGAGTGTCACAACATTGCTGTTTACGGCAGACGAACTGCTTTACGGTAGACGAAAACGTGACTGCTGTTGTGTGTTGTTACCGCGCTGGGAGGACGTTAATGAAACTAACAATAAACCCACATAAGAATCCAAGAACTCGCCCTCGATCATTCTGCAGTTATAACGTGATTGGGCAGGCACGCTGTTTATATCGTGGGAAAGCGGACGTGAAAACAGACTGTCGCCGCTGTCCCCACTCAGGTCCGCATGGAGCTGGAGGGGGCGTGGCCTCCAGCTCCGGCTGAATTCCGGGAGAAAATTTCTTCCGGGAGGTTTTCGGGAGAGGCGCTGAATCCCGGGAGTCTCCCGGAAAATCTGGGAGTGTTGGCAAGTATGCTCTAAAAGGAGTGGTCACAAATATCATGCAAAGCAGGTCCAGGACGCACAATACGTGACAGAATGTGCTGGGGGCCTTGTGATTTCGCCTTGTCTCCGCTTCGTCTGCGTGCTGTCGAATGAGAATGAGTAGACAAAACATTTAAGCTAGTATTGATGTTATTTGAACACTGATAGTTAGTTAAATAAAGGAGGAGTGATCATCCCAGTACACAAACTAGAGACTTTATAAACAGTTTGACCAACAAAAATAAACAGGAGTGATACCTCACAGCATCAAGGGTTGGAATTGGGGGTTAAATCACCAAAAATGATTCCCGGGCGCGGCCACCGCTGCTGCCCACTGCTCCCCTCACCTCCCAGGGGGTGGAACAAGCAGATGGGTCAAATGCAGAGGACAAATTTCAGCACACCTAGCGTGTGTGTGACTATCATTGGTACTTTAACTTGAACACACACACACTGTCACTAGCCCTGTGGTGCACTCACAGTTTAAAATCAGAAAACTGCGTAACTTTAATAGCCAGGCCGCTACAATAATAACAAATCCTTTAATCCATTTTCTAGGTACTTTAACTTTGTTTTGATCAAACAATTGTATGGAGGACAAGAGAATAAGTAACTAGTTTGAATATTGTTACTGTCAATAGCACATATTGAACGTTAATACATGTGATCGGTATCACAATCGGCAGCATAAAACCTTGATCGGAAGGAACATCCCTATCTCTAACACTGGAATAGAATAGAATAGAAAGTACTTTATTGATCTCTGGGGGAAATTCAGCACCACAGTTCGCTCACAATAGACAATAAACACTTAGGTATTTTTACATGTGAATAATATAAATACAATCTATTATACAGCATTATTCACATGTGAATAATATAAATACAATCTATTATACAGCATTATTCACATGTGAATAATATAAATACAGTCTATTATACATAATTTTTCACATGTGAATAACATAACAAAAATACAGTCTATTATACAGCATTATTCACACGTGAATAATATAAATACAGTCTATTATACAGCATCATTCACATGTGAATAACATAAATATAGTCTATTATACAGCATTATTCACATGTGAATAACATAAATACAGTCTATTATACAGCATTATACACATGTGAATAATATAAATACAGTCTATTATACAGCATTATTCACATGTGAATAAATACAGTCTATTATACAGCATTATTCACATGTGAATAATATAAATACAGTCTATTATACAGCATTATTCACATGTGAATAACATAACAAATACAGTCTATTACACAGCATTATTCACACGTGAATATAAATACAGTCTATTATACAGCATTATTCACATGTGAATAACATAAGAAATACAGTCTATTATACAGCATTATTCACACATGAATAACATAAATACAGTCTATTATACAGCATTATTCACATGTAAATAATATAAATACAGTCTATTATACCGCATTATTCACATGTGAATAATATATATACAGTCTATTATACAGCATTATTCACATGTGAATAACATAACATAACATAAATACAGTCTATTATACAGCATTATTTACATGTGAATAACATAAATACAGTCTATTATACAGCATTATTCACATGTAAATAATATAAATACAGTCTATTATACAGCATTATTCATATGTGAATAACATAAATACAGTCTATTATACAGCATTATTCACATGTGAATAATATAAATACAGTCTATTATACAGCATTATTCACATGTGAATAACATAAATACAGTCTATTATACAGCATTATTCATATGTGAATAACATAAATACAGTCTATTATACAGAATTATTCACATGTGAATAACATAAATACAGTCTATTATACAGCATTATTCACATGTGAATAATATAAATACAGTCTATTATACAGCATTATTCATATGTGAATAACATAAATACAGTCTATTATACAGCATTATTCACATGTGAATAACATAAATACAGTCTATTATACAGAATTATTCACATGTGAATAATATAAATACAGTCTATTATACAGCATTATTCACATGTGAATAATACAAATACAGTCTATTATATAGCATTATAGCATTATTCACATGTGAATAACATAAATAAAGTCTATTATACAGCATTATTAACATGTGAATAACATAACATAAATACAGTCTATTATACAGCGTTATTCACATGTGAATAACATAACAAAAATACAGTATATTATACAGCATTATTCACATGTGAATAATATAAATACAGTCTATTATACAGCATTATTCACATGTGAATAATATAAATACAGTCTATTATACAGCATTATTCACATGTGAATATTGTAAATACAGTCTATTATACAGCATTATTCACATGTGAATAATATAAATACAGTCTATTATACAGCATTATTCACATGTGAATAATATAAATACAGTCTATTATACAGAATTATTCACATGTGAATAACATAAATACAAGAAAAACAAGATATATATCAAAACAATATGAAAAATAACCCCTATGGAAATAATATTTGTAGTATTTATACTCAAGTTTAAAGGATCAATATTTATATATTGGTTGAAAATAGCCCTGTGAAAAATTCAAAGTCATTTCTTTACCCTGCCTCCTTAAAAGAAGCACAATGGAGAATGGTCGGGATCAGGGATTAAAAAGAGTAACATGGATTGTCCCTAAATGCAACATTAGCTATCCTCCATATATCTGGAGTGAGTCACCACACTTCTCCAATGGAGAAGTTATTGAAAGCTTCGCCAATATCAATTAGGCTTTGTTTTGAAGCAACCCATAGGGACACGTCAGATACTTTGGTGCTGTTGGGTCTCTACGCTCGTAAGACCACAGCCGGCCATCGACCACAAGGCAGACTTATTCCTCTTCCCTCTTAAGTGCTTGGCTAGTTTATGCACGTCAGTGGTGAGAGCTTCTGGATGAAAACACACATTGACAATAAGGGATGGCTACCATTCACATTTGTACGATGCTGCCACCACCATGCTTCGCTGTCGGGATGGTGTTGGCGATGAGCGGCGCCTGGAGTTCAACTTTTGTCTCATCAGACTCTCTTATCACATACTTGCTTTTTTGCTCATTGAAAATTGCAACGTTATCAAGAGGCGGTCCGACGGAGTTGGCTGTAAATCAGACCTGGGCATTCTACGGCCCGCGGGCCACATCCGGCCCTATGTGCGTCCCTGTCCGGCCCGCGTGAGGCCAATCACAAATTACAAAATAAATCTCAAAAAGTATCTATGTCGTGAGTGCAATACAAGGGTGCTGCTTTTATTTTGAAAAGTGTTATTTATGGGCGTATGTCCGGGTGTAACCTGTGAGTGAAGGTGCACAGCGACAAGTGATGCCCGATTACCCCCGAGACGCTAAAAAGAGAAAAGTTGATGAGGAATGGCGTGTTTTCAACAAGACATGGACTGCCAAGTATTTCTTTACAGAAATTAAAGGTAAAGCCTTGTGCTTAATTTGTGGTACACAGGTTGCTGTGTTTAAAGAATATCATTTGAATCGCCACTACACGACAAAGCACGAGGAAAAATACCGGAATCTGTCTGATGAAGCGCGTTGATGGTAAAACTGCAAACCCAACAAGGACTTTTTGCCAAATTTCACACCCCCCGAGATGCAGCCGTCAGGACAAGTTTCGTCATTTCTCACAAAATCGCCAGAAAAAGTAAGGCGTTTTCTGACGGAGAGTTTATTAAGGAGTGCTTATCGGACTCTGTTGCGCTTATACACCCGGAGAAGAGGGGCGCATTTGAGAACGTGTCACTCTCCCGACGCACTGTAACGAGGCGGGTTGAGACCATCGCTGGAAACAGAACAGAACGGCCGACTTTGACTGTTTTTCGCCGGCTTTGGATGAGAGCTGCGATGTACGTGACACCGCCCAGCTGCTCATCTTCTCACGTGGGATAACTGCAGACTTTCAATTAAACGGAGGAGCTGGCAGCCATGCAGTCAATTAAAGAGACAACCGCAGGTAATGACTTGTTCACATAGGTAAATGCGTGTTTGGACATGTTAGGACTGGAATGGGACAAGCTGGCAGGTGTGACAACAGATGGTTGTCCAAATCTGACGGGTTAAAAATGTTGGACTTTTAAAGAGGATGCAGGATAAAGTGATAGAAATTGACATTTTTGTATTGTATTATACATCAGGAAGTGTTGTGTAAGACAGTGTTAAAAATAAAACCATCAATAGCAATCTGCTTTTGTATAAAGTTAAGTTAGGTTAAATGAAATTATTATTATTACTATTATTATTATTTATCTTACGGTATATCAAAAATAATTTCAGCAAAATTTAATTGAAATATTGTCGGTGTGGCCCTCCAGCAGTGCTCGGGTTAAAATTAATTGCCCACCCCTGCTCTAAACGCTTGTTTGCCCGCCAAGTGATGTCACGTGCAACAAAAGTATGGAAATACAGCACAGTTTGATACCCGGTAATACCGTATCAGTACCTAGAAAAGAACCTTGTCCCCACCCCTAGTGACAATGTTGCTCATAACGACTGTGTGCTCATGAGAGACCATACATCTGGCATGCTTATTGACTTTAGTGATGGATCGTTGGCCAGAAGACATGAATCCTTGACTTAGCAGTAGCAGGCAGAGATGAAGTGTGAGAAGCTGCCGAGGCGACGGTTAAACACGACATTGTTCTGAGGACAAAAGGCGCGCTTGGTAATTCCGACGAGCTCCCGCCGAGGCGGAATATCGTGCAGCGGCGGAACTGTAATGTTTTATTTGGAGCGCCGCTGTTTATGTTTATGAGCATTGTTAAACCCGCCGCAGCAGGGGGAAATGCAGATAAACAGGCCGGGGTTGTTTACAGCAGGCATGCAGGTGAAGGGCAGCTTATGCCAATAAAGAGTCAATAATAAACTGACTGAACCCTTTTTTTTTTTTCTTCTTGTCATCAGCGTCACCCTGCTTTTGTTTCATTGTCTACTAATCTGGCATCCTCTCAAAATAACTGCCTGAGAATAAAAAAAATAAAATCTGTCCGCATGTGTGATGAAAAAAAAACATATCCTATTTAGCATGTACACACGCACACGCACACACACACACACACACACACACACACACACACACACACACACACACACACACACACACACACACACACACACACACACACACACACACACACACACACACACTTGTATTTATTACCTTCTTGAGACCTGAGAAAAATGCCTCCCTCTTTAGGACCAGCCTTTCTAGATATATAAAGATGTGTATTTACAACGTTAATAATATATACATACTATGCAAAGATAAAAAAGCTTGTTGTGAAAAATTAGTTGGAATTTCACAAAAAAAATGTCATATTTCACAAGAAAAACGTAGAATTTTGGCAGTATTATAATAAAAGTTGTAATTTTACCCAACACAAGTCAAAATTTTACAAGAAAAACTGAAAATTTGCGCAATATTATGATAGAAGTTGGAATTGTACTCAATAACAGTCGCAATTTTACAAGAAAAAGCTTAACATTTTGGCAATTTTATGAAAAGGATCGTCATTTTACTCGACAAAAGTCACAATTTTTTAAGAAAACTGTAAAATTATTTTTAAAAATCGGAATTTCACTCAGCAAAATGATGACAAAAGTCATAATTTTACCCAAAAAATGGCACCATTTTACAAGAACAACAAACATATTGGCAATATTGTGATAAGTCAGAATTTTACATGACAAATGTTGCCATTTTGCATGAAAAAGTAATCATTTTACATAAAAAAAGTAATAATTTTATGAAAAAATATGAGAAATTGTTCCCAATTTTATAAGAAAAAAGTCAACACATTGTGAGAAAAAGACTGCTTTAAAGTTCATTTTTTTAATGTATCTTTTTTTTAAAAACGTTTATTTACTTTAAGTTATTACAGTATGTCTCTATATACATGTTTATTTTATTTTTTTAAATTAATGTTGGCCAAATGGGGTGCCTTTCAATTTCCATACGCACACTTGTTATTTCATATGTTGATCAGAGGGCGAGCACTTTAAATGTTTACACACACTGGTTATTTCATATGTTGACCAGAAGGGGGGGACGTTTAAAACCTACACACAGTCAATTTGAAAAATCCCTCCTTTTTGGGACCACCCTCATTTTGATAGATTTCACCACCAGGGGTGCAAATGTGACATTCTCTATTAGATGCAATGTCATTGGGACCATGATTTATGTCCTCACTTGTTCACACCTCTCATATGGAAGCTACTTTTCCTTGTTGATGTCTCAAGAAGGGTAGAAATACAAGAAATACAAGAACACACACACACACACACACACACACACACACACACACACACGCACACACACACACACGCACACACACACACAACAACATTCATATTTGCTGAAGCGCTGGTTGAAATTGGCAAGAAAAAGGGCAAATTCAAACATGAAGAAGGCTTCATTCCCTCAGCCGAGGACGTCATGAAACAAACTGGCAAGTAAACATGGCAAGTACACAACTCTGCACTTCATCCATGGCCACCGGACCACCCCCCCCCCCCCCCCCCCCCAACAGGAGAAAAGAAAAGAAACGGCAGATCAACTGGTCTAAAAGGGGTCTATTTAAAGGCTAGTGCAGGGGTCACCAACCTTTTTGAAAGCAAGAGCTACTTCTTGGGTAGTGATTAATGCGAAGGGCTACCAGTTTGATACACACTTCAATAAATTGCCAGAAATAGCCAATTTGCTCAATTTACCTTTAACTCTATGTTATTATTAATAATTAATGATATTTACACTTAATTGAACGGTTTAAAAGAGGAGAAAACACGAAAAAAATGACTATTACATTTTGAAACATAGTTTATCTTCAATTTGGACTCTTTAAAATTCAAAATTCAACCGAAAAAAAGAAGAGAAAAACTAGCTAATTTGAATCTTTTTGAAAAAATTAAAAAAAGAATTTATGGAACATCATTAGTAATTTTTATTGATTAAGATTAATTTTAGAATTTTGATGACATGTTTTAAATAGGTTAAAATCCAATCTGCACTTTGTTAGAATATATAACAAATTGGACGAAGCTATATTTCTAACAAAGACAAATCATTATTTCTTCTAGATTTTCCAGAACAAAAATTTTTAAAATAAATTCAAAAGACTTTGAAATAAGATTTAAATTTGATTTTCTAGATTTGCCAGAATAATTTTTTTGAATTATTATTTTTTTTATTTTAATTTTATTTTATTTTATTTATTTATTTTGTTTGTTTTTTTATTTTATTTATTTATTTATTTATTTTTTTTCCGAATTTTAATCATAATAAGTTTGAAGAAATATTTCACAAATATTCTTCTTCGAAGAGGAGAAAACACGAAAAAAATGACTATTACATTTTGAAAAAGTTTATCTTCAATTTCGACTCTTTAAAATTCAAAATTCAACCGAAAAAAAAGAAGAGGAAAAACTAGCTAATTCGAATCTTTTTGAAATAATTAAAAAAAAAACAATTTATGGAACATCATTAGTAATTTTTCCTGATTAAATGATAAATGATAAATGGGTTATACTTGTATAGCGCTTTTCTACCTTCAAGGTACTCAAAGCGCTTTGACACTATTTCCACATTCACTCATTCACACACTGATGGCGGTAGCTGCCATGCAAGGCGCTAACCAGCAGCCATCAGGAGCAAGGGTGAAGTGTCTTGCCCAAGGACACAACGGACGTGACTATGGTAGAAGGTGGGGATTGAACCCCAGTAACCAGATTCATTTTAGAATTTGGATGACATGTTTTAAAAAGGTTAAAATCCAATCTGCACTTTGTTAGAATATACAACAAATTGGACCAAGCTATATTTCTAACAAAGACCAATCATTATTTCTTCTAGATTTTCCAGAACAAAAATGTAAAAAAAAAATTCAAAAGACTTTGAAATAAGATTTACATTTGATTCTACAGATTTTCTAGATTTGCCAGAATAATTTTTTTGAATTTTAATCATAATAAGTTTGAAGAAATATTTCACAAATATTCTTCGTCGAAAAAACAGAAGCTAAAATGAAGAATTAAATTCAAATGTATTTATTATTCTTTACTATAAAAAAAATAAATTTACTTGAACATTGATTTAAATTGTCAGGAAAGAAGAGGAAGGAATTTAAAAGGTAAAAAGGTATATGTGTTTAAAAATCCTAAAATCATTTTTAAGGTTGTATTTTTTCTCTAAAATTGTCTTTCTGAAAGTTATAAGAAGCAAAGTAAAAAAATTATGAATTTATTTAAACAAGTGAAGACCAAGTCTTTAAAATATTTTCTTGGATTTTCAAATTCTATTTGAGTTTTGTCTCTCTTAGTATAAAAAATGTCGGGCAAAGCGAGACCAGCTTGCTAGTAAATAAATACAATTTAAAAAATAGAGGCAGCTCACTGGTAAGTGCTGCTATTTGAGCTATTTTTAGAACAGGCCAGCGGGCTACTCATCTGGTCCTTACGGGCTACCTGGTGCCCGCGTTGGTGACCCCTGGGCTAGAGTATACAAATGAGTTTTAAAGGCCTACTGAAATGAAATATTTTTATTTAAACGGGGATAGCAGATCCATTCTATGTGTCGTACTTGATCATTTCGCGATATTGCCATATTTTTGCTGAAAGGATTTAGTAGAGAACATCGACGATAAAGTTTGCAACTTTTGGTCTCTGATAAAAAAAAAAGCCTTGCCTGTACCGGAAGTAGCGTGACGACACCGGAGGAAGGACTGCTCATATTTTCCTATTGTTTACACCAGCAGCAAAAGAGATTCGGACCGAGAAAGCGACGATTACCCCATTAATTTGAGCAAGGATGAAAGATTTGTGGATGAGGAATGTGAAAGTGAATGACTAGCGTGCAGTGCAGGACGTATCTTTTTTCGCTCTGACCGCAACTTAGGTATTCCACACTCTCTCCTTTTTCTATTGTGGATCACGGATTTGTATTTTAAACCACCTGGGATACTATATCCTCTTGAAAATGAGAGTCGAGAACGCGAAATGGACATTCACAGTGACTTTTATCTCCACGACAATACATCGGTGAAGCTCTTTAGCTACTGAGCTAACGTGATAGCATCGGGCTTTACTGCATATAGAAACAAAACAAATACGCCCCTGACTGGAAGGATAGACAGAAGATCAACAATACTACCAAACTCTGGACATGTAACCACACGGTTAATGCTTTCCAGCTTGGCGAAGCCTAGCAATGCTGTTGCTAACGACGCCATTGAAGCTAACTTAGCTATGGAACCTCGACAGAGCTATGCTAAAAACATTAGCTCTGCACCTACTCCAGCTCTCATCTGCTCATCATGACCCGCGCTCACCTGCGTTCCAGCGATCGACGGTACGACGAAGGACTTCACCCGATCACAGATGCGGTCGGCGGCCCGGAGACGGAGGAAGTCAAGGTGAGGTCGTTCAGCTAGCGCGTCTGCTATCCTCACAGTGCTCTTGGTTGTGTTGCTGCAGCAGGCCGCTAATACACTGATCCCACCTACAGCTTTCTTCTTTGCAGTCTTCATTGTTCATTAAACAAATTGCAAAAGATTCACCAACACAGATGTCCAGAATACTGTGGAATTTTGCCATGAAAACCGAGCTTTTTGTATTGGATTCAATGTGTCCGAATACTTCCGTATCAACCATTGACGTCACGCGCATACGTCATCATACATAGACGTTTTCAAGCGGAAGTTTAGCGGGAAATGTAAAATGTCACTTTATAAGTTAACCCGGCCGTATTGGCATGTGTTGCAATGTTAAGATTTCATCATTGATATATAAACTATCAGACTGCGTGGTCGCTAGTAGTGGCTTTCAGTAGGCCTTTAAAGATGGGACTTAAATGCTTCTACTGCATTACAATAATAAACATATGTTTCATGTACACTAACATTTTTTTGTTCAAATAAAGCCAGTAATGCCATTTTTTTTTTGTGGTCCCCTTTATTTAGAAAAGTATCAAAACACATTTTGGTACCGGTACCAAAATGTTAGTATCGAGACAACCCTAATTCACATGAATGTTATTCTTTAAAGGCCTACTGAAAGCCACTACTAGCGACCACGCAGTCTGATAGTTTATATATCAATGATGAAATCTTAACATTGCAACACATGCCAATACGGCCGGCTTAACTTATAAAGTGACATTTTACATTTCCCGCTAAACTTCCGCTTGAAAACGTCTATGTATGATGACGTATGCGCGTGACGTCAATGGTTGAAACGGAAGTATTCGGACACCATTGAATCCAATACAAAAATCTCTGTTTTCATTGCAAAATTCCACAGTATTCTGGACATCTGTGTTGGTGAATCTTTTGCAATTTGTTTAATGAACAATGGAGAGTGCAAAGAAAAAAGTTGTAGGTGGGAAGCGGTGTATTAGTGGCTGGCTGCAGCAACACAACCAGGAGGACTTTGACTTGGATAGCAGATGCGCTATCCGACGCTAGCTGCCGACCGCATCGATGATCGGGTGAAGTCCTTTGTCGCTCCGTCGATCGCTGGAACGCAGGTGAGCACGGGTGTTGATGAGCAGATGAGGGCTGGCTGGCGTAGGTGGAGAGCTAATGTTTTTAGCATAGCTCTGTGAGGTCCCGTAGCTAAGTTAGCTTCAATGGCGTCGTTAGCAACAGCATTGTTAAGCTTCGCCAGGCTGGAAATTATTAACCGTGTAGTTACATGTCCATGGTTTAATAGTATTGTTGATCTTCTGTCTATCCTTCCAGTCAGGGGTTTATTTCTTTTGTTTCTATCTGCATTTGAGCCTGATGCTATCACGTTAGCTCCGTAGCTAAAGTGCTTCGCCGACGTATTGTCATGGAGATAAAAGTCACTGTGAATGTCCATTTTCGCGTTCTCGACTCTCATTTTCAAGAGGATATAGTATCCCAGGTGGTTCAAAATACAAATCCGTGATCCACAATAGAAAAAGGAGAGAGTGTGGAATCCAATGAGCCAGCTTGTACCTAAGTTACGGTCAGAGCGGAAAAAAGATGCGTCCTGCACTGCACTCTAGTCCTTCACTCTCACGTTCCTCATCCACGAATCTTTCATCCTGGCTCAAATTAATGGGGTAATCGTCACTTTCTCGGTCCGAATCTCTCTCGCTGCATTGTAAACAACGGGGAAATGTGAGGAGTCTTTCAACCTGCGACGTCACGCTACTTCCGGTACAGGCAAGGCTTTTTTTATCAGCGACCAAAACTTTATCGTCGATGTTCTCTACTAAATCCTTTCAGCAAAAATATGGCAATATCGCGAAATGATCAAGTATGACACATAGAATGGATCTGCTATTCCCGTTTGAATGAAAAAATGTCATTTCAGTAGGCCTTTAATCACAGCTACATCTTATTTTTTTTAATCAAATATGACCCTGAATTTGTGTTTCATTGGAAACCTCCATAAAGCATGCATGAAATACATGAGAGCCAAGACCTAAGTCCACAAGTGCTGGCGGGGGAGGGCTAAAAGGGCAATCCAGCAGGTGTGTGCGAGACATCAATTATGAAGAGATGTCGTCTTTTACATCTTTCTCTGGTCAAAAGTGTTGTCACCTAAGGGTCTTTCTGGCGAGTTCCGCGGGAGCTCTCCTAGTGAAGGACACACCACTTCAATCAGTGTGGAGGAGGGAGGAGGTGTGCGAGATTACATGGATGCAGACCCAAGAGGCTTGCACGTGGCAATAGTAAGAACTTGTGCCAATGTTGTCGTCACGTCGGGAAGACACTTTTTACATGTGAAAGACATGCTGGTAAAAGACATGCTGGTTAAAGACATGCTGGTT
>NC_084736.1:3775988-3800988 GCF_033978785.1 Entelurus aequoreus
AATATACCACACTTACTCACTAATATAAACACTTACTCACTAATATACCACACTTACTCACTAATATACACACTTACTCACTAATATACACACTTACTCACTGGTATACACACATACTCACTAATATACACACTTACTCACTAATATACACACTTACTCACTAATATACACACTTACTCACTAGTATACACACTTACTCACTAATATACACACATACTCACTAATATACACACTTACTCACTAATATACACACGTACTCACTAATATACACACTTACTCACTAATATACACACTTACTCACTAGTATACACACTTACTCACTAATATACACACTTACTCACTAGTATACACACTTACTCACTAATATACACACTTACTCACTAGTATACACACTTACTCACTAATATACACACTTACTCACTAGTATACACACTTACTCACTAATATACACACTTACTCACTAGTATACACACTTACTAGTATACCACACTTACTCACTAATATACACACCTACTCACTAATATACACACAAACTCACTAGTATACACACTTACTCACTAATATACACACAAACTCACTAATATACACACTTACTCACTAATATACACACTTACTCACTAACACACACACTTACTCACTAGTATACACACTTACTCACTAATATACACACGAACTCACTAATATACACACTTACTCACTAATATACACACTTACTCACTAGTATACACACTTACTCACTAATCTACACACTTACTCACTAATATACACACTTACTCACTAGTACACATACTTACTAATATACACACTTACTCACTAATATCCACACTTACTAGTATACCACACTTACTCACTAGTACACACACTTACTCACTAATATACACACGAACTCACTAATATACACACTTACTCACTAATATACACACGTACTCACTAATATACACACTTACTCACTAATATACACACCTACTCACTAATATACACACAAACTCACTAGTATACACACTTACTCACTAATATACACACAAACTCACTAATATACACACTTACTCACTAATATACACACTTACTCACTAACACACACACTTACTCACTAGTATACACACTTACTCACTAATATACACACGAACTCACTAATATACACACTTACTCACTAATATACACACTTACTCACTAGTATACACACTTACTCACTAATCTACACACTTACTCACTAATATACACACTTACTCACTAGTACACATACTTACTAATATACACACTTACTCACTAATATCCACACTTACTAGTATACCACACTTACTCACTAGTACACACACTTACTCACTAATATACACACGAACTCACTAATATACACACTTACTCACTAATATACACACGTACTCACTAATATACACACTTACTCACTAATATACCACACTTACTCACTAGTATACACACTTACTCACTAATATACACACTTACTCACTAATATACACACTTACTCACTAGTATACACACTTACTCACTAATATACACACATACTCACTAATATACACACTTACTCACTAATATACACACAAACTCACTAGTATACACACGTACTCACTAATATACACACGAACTCACTGATATACACACTTACTCACTAGTATACACACTTACTCACTAGTATACACACTTACTCACTAATATACACACTTACTCACTAGTATACACACTTACTCACTAATATACACACATACTCACTAATATACACACTTACTCACTAATATACACACGTACTCACTAATATACACACTTACTCACTAATATACACACTTACTCAATAATATACACACTTACTCACTAATGTACACACTTACTCACTAATATACACACTTACTCACTAGTATACACACTTACTCACTAATATACACACTTACTCACCAGTATACACACGTACTCACTAATATACACACTTACTCACTAATATACACACTTACTCACTAGTATACACACTTACTCACTAATATACACACTTACTCACTAATATACACACGTACTCACTAATATACACACTTACTCACTAATATACACACGTACTCACTAATATACACACTTACTCAATAATATACACACTTACTCACTAATGTACACACTTACTCACTAATATACACACTTACTCACTAGTATACACACTTACTCACTAGTACACACACTTACTCACTAATATACACACTTACTCAATAACACACACACTTACTCACTAATATACACACTTACTCACTAACACACACACTTACTCACTAATATACACACTTACTCACTAATATACCACACTTACTCACTAATATACACACTTACTCACTAATATACACACTTACTCACTAACACACACACTTACTCACTAATATACACACTTACTCACTAATATACCACACTTACTCACTAATATACACACTTACTCACTAAAATACACACTTACTCACTGATATACCACACTTACTCACTAATATAAACACTTACTCATTAATATACCACACTTACTCACTAATATACACACTTACTCACTAATATACACACTTACTCACTGGTATACACACTTACTCACTAATATACACACTTACTCACTAATATACACACTTACTCACTAGTATACACACTTACTCACTAATATACACACATACTCACTAATATACACACTTACTAATATACACACGTACTCACTAATATACACACTTACTCACTAATATACACACTTACTCACTAATATACCACACTTACTCACTAATATACACACTTACTCACTAATATACCACACTTACTCACTAATATACACACTTACTCACTAAAATACACACTTACTCACTAATATACCACACTTACTCACTAATATAAACACTTACTCACTAATATACCACACTTACTCACTAATATACACACTTACTCACTAATATACACACTTACTCACTGGTATACACACATACTCACTAATGTTTCTTCAGCATTGTCCACACCTTTAAGTCAGGACTGTTATGGGTTGGAGGAGGGAGTTGTGACGGCACAGTTCCACAAGGGGGCATTCTAAAACCTTCATTATAGCCTGATTTAGCCATTCCTTTACCACTTTTGAGGTGTGTTTGGGGTCATTGTCCTGTTGGAACACCCAACTGTGCCCAAGACCCAACATCCGGGCTGATGATTTAAACTTGTCCTGAAGAATTTGTAGGTAATCCTCCATTTACTCTCTGTAAAGCAGCAGTTCCATTGGCAGCAAAACAGGCCCAGAGCATAATATTACCACCACCATGCTTGACAGTAGGCATGGTGTTCCTGGGATTAAAGGCCTCACCTTTTCTCCCTCCAAACATATTGCTGGGTATTGTGGCCAAACAGCTCCATTTTTGTTTCATCTGACCACAGAACTTTCCTCCAGAAGGTCTTATCTTGGTCCATGTGATGTCAGGTGAAACAAAAATGGAGCTGTTTGTCTGTTTTAAAGGGTAAAACCAATTAAAACAATAAATAGAAATGAACATTTTAAAAAATTCCACTTTTTTAATGTTTTTTTTTTTTTTTTAATATTATTTTTAAAATGTAAAAAAAAAATCATGCCTGCACCATGTCCATCAATCTATGTTCGATGTGATAAAAGTTCCTGGAACACACGATGGAGGCCAGCTCCTCCAGCAAAACACCTGCTGCTTTTTTGCACTTCAAATCAATCCCACCTTGACACTTTTGATCAAAGGAGTTTTGTTTTTTTTCCATCCCCCGCCTCCAAAAAGAGCTAAGTGTGCGCCAAACAGCCTGAGGTCTTTTAATTGGCGGTGTAATGTGTCTGAGGTGACACTAGCAGGTGTTTCTGGGTGACATGTTGCGAGGTTTGTTTGGCATTTAGTGTCTGCACAGCCAACCACTCCCATGCAACTTTGGCGGCGTACAAAGAGCCAGTCCAGATCAGATTGATGCTAGTTATTCTAATTCTACATGCATGTGCAGCTAGTTATTCTATATGCCAGTCCAGCTCAGATTGGTGCTAGTTATTCTAATTCTACATGCATGTGCAGCTAGTTATTCTATATGCCAGTCCAGCTCAGATTGGTGCTAGTTATTACAATTCTACATGCATGTGCAACTAGTTATTCTATATGCCAGTCCAGCTCAGATTGGTGCTAGTTATTCTATATGCCAGTCCAGCTCAGGGTTTGGTGCTAGTTATTGTAATTCTACATGCATGTGCAGCTAGTTATTCTATATGCCAGTCCAGCTCAGGGTTTGGTGCTAGTTATTGTAATTCTACATGCATGTGCAGCTAGTTATTCTATATGCCAGTCCAGCTCAGGTTTTGGTGCTAGTTATTCTATATGCATGTGCAGCTAGTTATTCTATATGCCAGTCCAGCTCAGATTGGTGCTAGTTTTTCCAATTCTACATGCATGTGCAGCTAGTTATTCTATATGCCAGTCCAGCTCAGATTGGTGCTAGTTATTCTACATGCATGTGCAGGTCAGGTCAGTGCTAGTTATTCTATATGCATGTGCAGGTCAGGTTGGTGCTAGTTATTCTATATGCATGTGCAGGTCAGGTGGGTGCTAGTTATTCTATATGCATGTGCAGGTCAGGTGGGTGCTAGTTATTCTATATGCATGTGCAGGTCAGGTCAGTGCTAGTTATTCTATATGCATGTGCAGGTCAGGTCAGTGCTAGTTATTCTATATGCATGTGCAGGTCAGGTCGGTGCTAGTTATTCTATATGCATGTGCAGGTCAGGTTGGTGCTAGTTATTCTATATGCATGTGCAGGTCAGGTGGGTGCTAGTTATTCTATATGCATGTGCAGGTCAGGTGGGTGCTAGTTATTCTATATGCATGTGCAGGTCAGGTCGGTGCTAGTTATTCTATATGCATGTGCAGGTCAGGTTGGTGCTAGTTATTCTATATGCATGTGCAGGTCAGGTCGGTGCTAGTTATTCTATATGCATGTGCAGGTCAGGTGGGTGCTAGTTATTCTATATGCATGTGCAGGTCAGGTCGGTGCTAGTTATTCTATATGCATGTGCAGGTCAGGTCAGTGCTAGTTATTCTATATGCATGTGCAGGTCAGGTTGGTGCTAGTTATTCTATATGCATGTGCAGGTCAGATCGGTGCTAGTTATTCTATATGCATGTGCAGGTCAGTGCTAGTTATTCTATATGCATGTGCAGGTCAGGTCGGTGCTAGTTATTCTATATGCATGTGCAGGTCAGGTGGGTGCTAGTTATTCTATATGCATGTGCAGGTCAGGTCGGTGCTAGTTATTCTATATGCATGTGCAGGTCAGGTTGGTGCTAGTTATTCTATATGCATGTGCAGGTCAGGTCAGTGCTAGTTATTCTATATGCATGTGCAGGTCAGGTCAGTGCTAGTTATTCTATATGCATGTGCAGGTCAGGTCAGTGCTAGTTATTCTATATGCATGTGCAGGTCAGGTTGGTGCTAGTTATTCTATATGCATGTGCAGGTCAGATCGGTGCTAGTTATTCTATATGCATGTGCAGGTCAGTGCTAGTTATTCTATATGCATGTGCAGGTCAGGTCGGTGCTAGTTATTCTATATGCATGTGCAGGTCAGGTGGGTGCTAGTTATTCTATATGCATGTGCAGGTCAGGTCAGTGCTAGTTATTCTATATGCATGTGCAGGTCAGGTCAGTGCTAGTTATTCTATATGCATGTGCAGGTCAGGTGGGTGCTAGTTATTCTATATGCATGTGCAGGTCAGGTTGGTGCTAGTTATTCTATATGCATGTGCAGGTCAGATCGGTGCTAGTTATTCTATATGCATGTGCAGGTCAGTGCTAGTTATTCTATATGCATGTGCAGGTCAGGTCGGTGCTAGTTATTCTATATGCATGTGCAGGTCAGGTGGGTGCTAGTTATTCTATATGCATGTGCAGGTCAGGTCGGTGCTAGTTATTCTATATGCATGTGCAGGTCAGGTCAGTGCTAGTTATTCTATATGCATGTGCAGGTCAGGTCAGTGCTAGTTATTCTATATGCATGTGCAGGTCAGGTTGGTGCTAGTTATTCTATATGCATGTGCAGGTCAGATCGGTGCTAGTTATTCTATATGCATGTGCAGGTCAGTGCTAGTTATTCTATATGCATGTGCAGGTCAGGTCGGTGCTAGTTATTCTATATGCATGTGCAGGTCAGGTGGGTGCTAGTTATTCTATATGCATGTGCAGGTCAGTGCTAGTTATTCTATATGCATGTGCAGGTCAGATCGGTGCTAGTTATTCTATATGCATGTGCAGGTCAGGTCGGTGCTAGTTATTCTATATGCATGTGCAGGTCAGGTTGGTGCTAGTTATTCTATATGCATGTGCAGGTCAGTGCTAGTTATTCTATATGCATGTGCAGGTCAGGTGGGTGCTAGTTATTCTATATGCATGTGCAGGTCAGGTGGGTGCTAGTTATTCTATATGCATGTGCAGGTCAGGTGGGTGCTAGTTATTCTATATGCATGTGCAGGTCAGGTGTGTTTATGGCGAGTAAGCAAAGGTTAATTGCCAGTTACTGAGCGCAGCCTCTCTCCAATTGCGTGTGCAGGTGGCAGCTGCTCCACTTGGAAGGTGCATGCTTGTTTTTGTGCAAAGATAATATGTGCTGGTGAGATGAGCTCGCTAACCTGTTGCGTCGTTAAAAGCGGCGACCGTGCGTAAAAAAAAAAAAGAAAAAAGAAAAAAAAGAAGCATGCTGCGACTTACCTGTCGTCAGCCTGCCAGTCCCCGAGCAACAGGTCCCGAAAGCGGTACCTCGGCGGCAGCGGCAGCACCTCCTTCTCCAGCTCCACCATGGTTCTTCACCCAGAGACACGACCCCACCCCAGCCAAAAGCCTCCGTCCTCCTCCTCCTCGTCACACGCGCATGGCCATCATCGACATCCTCCTGGCTGCGTCAACAATTCAGGCTCTCACTTCTCTCCCGGCAGAGGCAACAGGTAGCGGCTGAGGATCCGCTGGAGAGCAACTAGTAGCGTGCGACTCTCCTCCTCCTCCTCCTCCTCCTCCTCCTCCATCAGCATCCTCCCCGCCTGAGCTCCAACATGCATGGCTGCAAGTGTGTGGCCACTTCATTAGGTACCCTGCACACACACACACACACACACACACACACACACACACACACACACACACACACACACACACACACACACACACACACACACACACACACACACACACACACACACACACACACACGCACACACACCAAATGGGTTTCCAATGGCTACTGTACTGTACATTCATCAGACAATATCTCTATAATTGTGTTTGCATGATGCCAGGTTCAAACACTGATGACATCTATTAAACGAGACAAGAAGCAAGGAATTCAACACGGGCAGAATTAAATTTGGCACCCTTGCACAGTGTCCCGTTACGCTCCGACGAAAGATTGTACGCCGCCTCTTTTATTTGGACTTTCCCTGATTACATGGAAACAGCTGTTTCTCAAGGGAGGGTGGGTGGTAAACAGCCGTCGCCCTCGGTCACAAAACGAAGACGCCTGGAGCTTGTGTCGGGTCCTGCTTCCTCTCCGCTTTGTGGATCTCGGGTCAAGACAAAATCTTCCTGTGGATGACAATACAACAAAGAAAGCGACACTTTCATGTCGCTTCCCATCCTACACGGTGGAGTTTTACGAGCCGTCTTGCTCGGTGAGATCAACAGGCAGGCCAGTCTAGTACCCGCACTCTTTTACTGTGAAGCCACGTTGATGTAACACGTGGCTTGGCATTGTCTTGCTGAAATAAGCAGGGGCGTCCATGGTAACGTTGCTTGGATGGCAACATATGTTGCTCCAAAAGCTGTATGTACCTTTCAGCATCAATGGTGCCTTCACAGATGTGTAAGTTACTCATGTTTTGGGCACTAATACACCCCCATACCATCACAAATGCTGCCTTTTACACTTTCACCCTAGAACAATCCGGATGGTTCTTTTCCTCTTTGGTCCGGAGGACACGACGTCCACAGATTCCAAAAACAATTTGAAATGTGGACTCGTCAGACCACAGAACACTTTTCCACTTTGCATCAGTCCATCTTAGATGAGCTCAGGCCCAGCGAAGCCGACGGCGTTTCTGGGTGTTGTTGATAAACGGTTTTCGCCTTGCATAGGAGAGTTTTAACTTGCACTTACAGATGTAGCGACCGACTGTAGTTACTGACAGTGGGTTTCTGAAGTGTTCCTGAGCCCATGTGGTGATATCCTTTACACACTGATGTGGCTTGTTGATGCAGTACAGCCTGAGGAGGTTGTCTCCAGGAGGTTAAACTACTGTAATGGTCTTCTCACTGGGCTCGATAAACCAGCTACAGTACAACCAAAATGCTGCTGCTCGAGTCCTGACTAGAACTAGGAAATAATAAATAATAATAAAGGAACTGGGAAAACTACTGTAATGGTCTTCTCACTGCACTCTATAAACCAGCTGTAAAGCAAAACGCTGCTGCTCAAGTCCTGACTAGAACTCGGAAATAAGACCACATTAGTCCAGTGCTTAGGTCACTTTCTGTTGCTCAGAGAACACACTTTAAAACAGCTCTGCTTGCGTAGAAGCCTTTTCATGTTTTTATCTCTGACATGTTAGCACCACATGAACCATCTTGGCTTCTGACAACAAGGGTTGGAATTGGGGGTCAAATCACCAAAAATGATACCCGGGTGTGGCCACCGCTGCTGCCCACTGCTCCCCTCACCTCCCAGGGGGGTGATCAAGGGTGATGGATCAAATGCAGAGAATAATTTCGCCACACCTAGTGCGTGTGTGACAATCATTGGTACTTTACTATGTACGTATATATGTATATGTATATATGTATATGTATATGTATATATGTGAATATATATATCAGGGGTCACCAACGTGGTGCCCGCGGGCACCAGGTAGCCCGTAAGGACCAGATGAGTAGCCCGCTGGCCTGTTCTAAAAATAGCTCAAATAGCAGCACTTACCAGTGAGCTGCCTCTATTTTTTAAATTGTATTTATTTACTAGCAAGCTGGTCTCGCTTTCCCTGACATTTTTAGTTCTAAGAGAGACAAAACTCAAATAGAATTTGAAAATCCAAGAAAATATTTTAAAGACTTGGTCTTCACTTGTTTAAATAAATTCATACATTTTTTACTTTGCTTCTTATAACTTTCAGAAAGACAATTTTAGAGAAAAAATACAACCTTAAAAATGATTTTAGGATTTTTAAAGATATATACCTTTTTACATTTTAAATTCCTTCCTCTTCTTTCCTGACAATTTAAATCAATGTTCAAGTAATTATTTTATTTTTTATTGTAAAGAATAATAAATACATTTGAATTTAATTCTTCATTTTAGCTTCTGTTTTTTCGAAGAAGAATATTTGTGAAATATTTCTTCAAACTTATTATGATTAAAATTCAAAAAAATTATTCCGGCAAATCTAGAAAATCAAATTTAAATCTTATTTCAAAGTCTTTTGAATTTATTTTAAAATTTTTGTTCTGGAAAATCTAGAAGAAATAATGATTTGTCTTTGTTAGAAATATAGCTTGGTCCAATTTGTTATATATTCTAACAAAGTGTAGATTGGATTTTAACCTTTTTAAAACATGTCATCAAAATTCTAAAATTAATCTTAATCAATAAAAATTACTAATGATGTTCCATAAATTATTTTTTAAATTTTTTCAAAAAGATTCGAATTAGGTAGTTTTTCTCTTCTTTTTTTCGGTTGAATTTTGAATTTTAAAGAGTCGAAATTGAAGATAAACTATGTTTCAAAATGTAATAATCATTTTTTTCGTGTTTTCTCCTCTTTTAAACCGTTCAATTAAGTGTAAATATCATTAATTATTAATAATAACATAGAGTTAAAGGTAAATTGAGCAAATTGGCTATTTCTGGCAATTTATTTAAGTGCATATCAAACTGGTAGCCCTTCGCATTAATCACTACCCAAGAAGTAGCTCTTGCTTTCAAAAAGGTTGGTGACCCCTGATATATATATATATATGTATATGTATACATGTGAATATATATATATATATATATATATATATATATATATATATATATATATATATATATATATATATATATATATATATATATATATATATATATATATATGTGTATATATATGAATGTAGGTGTATATGTATATATATGCATATGTATGGATATATGCATGTGTGTGGATATATACATATATAGATACTGTATACATCTTCTTTTCTTATCTTTTTTTTACTATTTACATTGCTATATTCTTGTGTATGTACCTTAGGGGATCTGCTCCAATTCCGTTGTTCTGTGAACCTGTTCACTGTAATATTGACAACAAAACTCTATCCTATTCTACTTTAACTTATCACGGAGTGGTCTCCTGCTGGTGCCCAGAGTCAGCACCAAGCAGAGTTTCAGTTTTACGCTTCTAAAAACTGAAAAAGTCTTCCAGAAGATGTGAGACGGCACTCAACGTTGGCAATGTTTCAAATTAAAATGTATTTAATTGTGCATAACGTATGACAACTGGAGGTATTTTATCCACACTCAATTTTAATTATGATTTTATTTTAGCCTGGTTAGTGTAGAGCACTTTGAATTGCCTGGTGTACGACTTGCACTCTATAAATAAACTTAAATGAAGTAATCCCCTCGTAATCCTGACATAGCAACGCAGCCAAAGTAACACGGCGGTAATTTAGAACGTCGTCAGTGACTAGAATACAAACACGTGTTGGTTGATTTACTGCTTAGTGTTCCTGGGTCTCTGCACCATCCAGGTGATTGTGGATAACCACCATGGAATCCACCAGACATCACCAAATGTTGGTAAGTAGTTGTATCTGATCTTGCTGTACTGAGTGTCAGAAAAATTGCATGTAAATTATCAAAAAACTTTTCGTTCTCTGAGTTTCCAGTGAACAGATGAGAGCTGTCTTTGTTGCACCAAGTCAAAGGCTTGGAAAATTCCATTGTGTACGATGGGAGGAGACGGGAGGGGTTATCTATTGTCATCGAAGACCTGCTCAAGCCAAATCCAGGACGAGCCCAAGCCCGAGGCATCTTCTTCTTTTGTCTTCAATGTGACCAAACACAAGAGCTGTTTACGTACCCCCCATTCCTGTCGAGACATGTGTTGTTGTGTAAACATTGAATATCTAAATAAAAGGGGGGACGTAAACCTTTTTCGTCAGAGTGTGGGTGACACTGCAAGAGGTTACAGGTCGACACGTTTTCTCCTCAATATCGAGTCCAAATTGAATTCTGCCTCTGTTTGATTCTTTGCCTCTTGTCTTGTTTAAAAGATGTCATCAGTGTTTGACCCTGACACGGAGGACCGACCATCATTCATCATCACCTGCGCATCATTAGCGGATTAGCACGTCAGTCGCCCCTTGAAGGCGTCGACGTCCACCGCCGTTCTTAAAAAGTTGCCGCTGCACTTTTAACGAGCACCATCTTTCTGTGTTGCTTCGCTGAAATGAGGCCCTGATACGTGACAACACATCCAATTAATTTTTGGTGAAACCCTTTGGTGCGTAAACACCTAACACGATTCTGCACGGCTAAACCCAGATGTGCTCCTTCTCTACTCGGGAATAAATAACCTCCCGAAGAATAATCCTGCGATTAATTAAGATATATCATAATCATATAGACCAGTGTTTTTCAACCACTGTGCCGCCATCTTATTTCACCTAATTGGGTCAAAAATATTTTTTGCAAAGTGGTAATTATAGTCTGCAAATGATGTGTTGTTGTTGAGTGTCGGTGCTGTCTAGAGCTCGGCAGAGTAACCGTGTAATACTCTTCCATATCAGTAGGTGGCAGCAGGCAGCTAATTGCCTTGTAGATGTCGGGAACAGCGGGAGGCAGGGTGCAGGTAAAAAGGTGTCTAATGATTAAACCAAAAATAAACAAAAGGTGAGTGCCCCTAAGAAAAGGCTTAGGGAAGGCTATGCAGAACAAAACTAAAACTGAACTGGCTACAAAGTAAACAAAAACAGAATGCTGGACGACAGCAAAGACTTACTGTGGAGCAAAGACGGCGTCCACAATGTACATCCGAACATGACATGTCAATCAACAATGTCCCCACATAGAAGGATAAAAACAACGGAAACATTCTTGATTGCTAAAACAACTGAAATATCCTTGATTGCTAAAACAACTGAAATATTCTTGATTGCTAAAACAACTGAAATATTCTTGATTGCTAAAACAACTGAAATATTCTTGATTGTTAAAACAACTGAAATATTCTTGATTGCTTAAACAACTGAAATATTCTTGATTGCTAAAACAACTGAAATATTCTTGATTGCTAAAACAACTGAAATATTCTTGATTGCTAAAACAACTGAAATATTCTTGATTGCTAAAACAACTGAAATATTCTTGATTGCTAAAACAACTGAAATATTCTTGATTGCTAAAACAACTGAAATATTCTTGATTGCTAAAACAACTGAAATATTCTTGATTGTTAAAACAACTGAAATATTCTTGATTGCTAAAACAACTGAAATATTCTTGATTGCTAAAACAACTGAAATATTCTTGATTGTTAAAACAACTGAAATATTCTTGATTGCTAAAACAACTGAAACATTCTTGATTGCTAAAACAACTGAAATATTCTTGATTGTTAAAACAACTGAAATATTCTTGATTGCTAAAACAACTGAAACATTCTTGATTGCTAAAACAACTGAAATATTCTTGATTGTTAAAACAACTGAAATATTCTTGATTGCTAAAACAACTGAAACATTCTTGATTGCTAAAACAACTGAAATATTCTTGATTGTTAAAACAACTGAAATATTTTTGATTGCTAAAACAACTGAAATATTCTTGATTGCTAAAACAACTGAAATATTCTTGATTGTTAAAACAACTGAAATATTCTTGATTGCTAAAACAACTGAAACATTCTTGATTGCTAAAACAACTGAAATATTCTTGATTGCTAAAACAACTGAAATATTCTTGATTGCTAAAACAACTGAAATATTCTTGATTGCTAAAACAACTGAAATATTCTTGATTGCTAAAACAACTGAAATATTCTTGATTGCTAAAACAACTGAAATATTCTTGATTGCTAAAACAACTGAAATATTCTTGATTGCTAAAACAACTGAAATATTCTTGATTGCTAAAACAACTGAAATATTCTTGATTGCTAAAACAACTGAAATATTCTTGATTGCTAAAACAACTGAAATATTCTTGATTGCTTAAACAACTGAAATATTATTGATTGCTTAAACAACTGAAATATTCTTGATTGTTAAAACAACTGAAATATTCTTGATTGCTAAAACAACTGAAATATTCTTGATTGCTAAAACAACTGAAATATTCTTGATTGCTAAAACAACTGAAATATTCTTGATTGCTTAAACAACTGAAATATTCTTGATTGCTAAAACAACTGAAATATTCTTGATTGCTAAAACAACTGAAATATTCTTGATTGTTAAAACAACTGAAATATTCTTGATTGCTTAAACAACTGAAATATTCTTGATTGCTAAAACAACTGAAATATTCTTGATTGCTTAAACAACTGAAATATTCTTGATTGCTAAAACAACTGAAATATTGTTGATTGCTAAAACAACTTAAATATTCTTGATTGTTAAAACAACTGAAATATTCTTGATTGCTAAAACAACTGAAATATTCTTGATTGCTAAAACAACTGAAATATTCTTGATTGCTAAAACAACTGAAATATTCTTGATTGCTAAAACAACTGAAACATTCTTGATTGCTAAAACAACTGAAATATTCTTGATTGCTAAAACAACTGAAATATTCTTGATTGCTAAAACAACTGAAATATTCTTGATTGCTAAAACAACTGAAATATTCCTGATTGCTAAAACAACTGAAATATTCTTGATTGCTAAAACAACTGAAATATTCTTGATTGCTAAAACAACTGAAATATTCTTGATTGCTAAAACAACTGAAATATTCTTGATTGCTAAAACAACTGAAATATTCTTGATTGCTAAAACAACTGAAATATTCTTGATTGCTAAAACAACTGAAATATTCTTGATTGCTAAAACAACTGAAATATTCTTCATTGCTAAAACAACTGAAATATTCTTGATTGCTAAAAAAAACTGAAATATCCTTGCTTGCTAAAACAACTGAAATATTCTTCAATGCTAAAACAACTGAAATATTCTTGATTGCTAAAACAACTGAAATATTCTTGATTGCTAAAACAACTGAAATATTCTTGATTGCTAAAACAACTGAAATATTCTTGATTGCTAAAAAAAATGAAATATTTTTGATTGCTAAAACAACTGAAATATCCTTGATTGCTAAAACAACTGAAATATTCTTGATTGCTAAAACAACTGAAATATTCTTGATTGCTAAAACAACTGAAATATTCTTGATTGCTAAAACAACTGAAATATTCTTGATTGCTAAAACAACTGAAATATCCTTGATTGCTAAAACAACTGAAATATTCTTGTTTGCTTAAACAACTGAAATATTCTTGATTGCTAAAAAAAAATGAAATATTTTTGATTGCTAAAACAACTGAAATATCCTTGATTGCTAAAACAACTGAAATATTCTTGATTGCTAAAACAACTGAAATATTCTTGATTGTTAAAACAACTGAAATATTTTTGATTGCTAAAACAACTGAAATATTCTTGATTGCTAAAACAACTGAAATATTCTTGATTGTTAAAACAACTGAAATATTCTTGATTGCTAAAACAACTGAAACATTCTTGATTGCTAAAACAACTGAAATATTCTTGATTGCTAAAACAACTGAAATATTCTTGATTGCTAAAACAACTGAAATATTCTTGATTGCTAAAACAACTGAAATATTCTTCATTGCTAAAACAACTGAAATATTCTTCATTGCTAAAACAACTGAAATATTCTTGATTGCTAAAACAAAGTAGATGCGGGAAATATCGCTCAAAGGAAGACATGAAACTGCTACAGGAAAATACCCCAAAAAGAGAAAAAGCCACCAAAATAGGAGCGCGAGACAAGAACTAAAACACTACACACAGGAAAACAGCAAAAAAAACTTCTTTGTCAGAATAATTGTACATAAGTTATCCCACAACTTCAGGTTATGTTGCCCAGCGTGCAGACTGGTTGCCCTGGTTACTATCCACTGGTGCTTACCAAAGCTGTCTTTGATCTTAAAGGCGGACAGCTTGTAAATCTCCACTGTGTGCGATGGAATGCGCCGCGGAGGTGTCGGTTTCTCAGATCTGGACAGCCACGGACGGTGAAGGGCCTTATCGGGACCCGAAATCCACGAGCAGAGAGGGGGGCAAACCCGACACCGCTCCAAGCACCTTTCGTTTGAACCGTTTATGACCCAGTGCAGCTGTTGCTTAATGAGACCCCTCCCCTTAGAAGCAGCTACGTAATCAGGGAATGCCCAAAAATAAACGGGGAGGCGTGGCACTTTTTCCTCATGAGCTAAATTGAATCCTGTCTCTGTTTGATTCCTTGCTTCTTGTCCTGTTTGATAGATAGTTCGGTGTTTGAACCTGACAAAAGTCCAAATAAGTCAGGGTGTGATGTGACAGGTGGTGACAGTACACCTACTTTGAGACAAGAGCTATAGTGATGCATGCTTGGTTATGCTTTAAAGCAGGGGTCACCAACGCGGTGCCCGCGGGCACCAGGTAGCCCGTAAGGACCAGATGAGTAGCCCGCTGGCCTGTTCTAAAAATAGCTCAAATAGCAGCACTTACCAGTGAGCTGCCTCTATTTTTTATATTGTATTTATTTACTAGCAAGCTGGTCTCGCTTTGCCTGACATTTTTAATTCTAAGAGAGACAAAACTCAAATAGAATTTGAAAATCCAAGAAAATATTTTAAAGACTTGGTCTTCACTTGTTTGAATAAATTCATTCATTTTTTTACTTTGCTTCTTATAACTTTCAGAAAGACAATTTTGGAGAAAAAATACAACCTTAAAAATGATTTTAGGATTTTTAAACACATATACCTTTTTACCTTTTAAATTCCTTCCTCTTCTTTCCTGACCATTTAAATCGACGTTGAAGTAAATGTATCTTTTTTATTGTAAAGAATAATAAATACATTTTAATTTAATTTTTCATTTTAGCTTCTGTTTTTTTGACGAAGAATATTTGTGAAATATTTCTTCAAACTTATTATGATTAAAATTCAAAAAAAAATATTCTGGCAAAGCTAGAAAATCTGTAGAATCAAATTTAAATCTTATTTCAAAGTCTTTTGAATTTCTTTTAAAAATTTCGTTCTGGAAAATCGAGAAGAAATAATGATTTGTCTTTGTTAGAAATATAGCTTGGTCCAATTTGTTATATATTCTAACAAAGTGCAGATTGGATTTAAAACATGTCATCAAAATTCTAAAATTAATCTTAATCAGGAAAAATTACTCATAATATTCCATAAATTCCTTTTTTAATTTTTTCAAAAAGATTCGAATTAGCTAATTTTTTCTCTTCTTTTTTTCGGTTGAATTTTGAATTTTAAAGAGTCGAAATTGAAGATAAACTATGTTTCAAAATTGAATTGTCATTTTTTTTTTCGTGTTTTCTCCTCTTTTAAACCGTTCAACTAAGTGTAAATATCACTTAATTATTAATAATAACATAGAGTTAAAGGTAAATTGAGCAAATTGGCTATTTCTGGCAATTTATTTAAGTGTGTATCAAACTGGTAGCCCTTCGCATTAATCACTACCCAAGAAGTAGCTCTAGGTTTCAAAAAGGTTGGTGACCCCTGCTCTAAAGTCATATCCAACAATTGCGACGACGACTTTTTACTGTCAACTGAGTTTCGTTTTTTTAATGATTTCCCTACTATGCGGTTCCTTCCAAAAGGTATTATTTTGACTCGGTAGTCATCAACGTTAAGTCGTGAATATTCCAGAGGCCGACATGTTTGTGTTGTGACTGCATGGCTGCTGACCAAGAGTGGATATCACTGTTGATGTGCCAGCTTGTGTGTGCATGTTGAGGTTTTGCCCTCTGCTGGCCGCCAGACACGCACACGCTCGCCTTCATGCCAACATATTCTACCACGACACGCCGCCTTTATCGTGCCCATCCCTGCGCTGACAGGCGCGGGCAGAAAGAACAACAAAAACTGGGTGGACCTGGCTGTGTAACCATGGTGACCACATAAAGATGGAAGCACACCCGACGGCGCGGTCGGTGTGTTTTCACCAAGCTCATTTAAACCTCATCCAGTCACGTATCATCATGACGTGCACTTTGAGGACAATCCGCACCACGGAATGGAGCGCCACCCTGCCCACGCACACACAAAAACAGGTATTACCAAACCCCAAAAGCAGTGAAGTTGTGTAAATGGTAAATAAAAAGAGAATACAACAAATCCTTTTCAACTTATATTCAATTGAACAGACTGCAAAGACAAGATATTTCATGTTCACGCTGAGAAATTGTGTTATTTTTTTTTTTTGCAAATATTAGCTCATTTGGAATTGGATGGCTGCAACATGTTTCAAAAAAGCTGGCACAAGTGGCAAAAAAGAGTGAGGAAGTTGAGGAATGCTCGTCAAAGACTTATTTGGAACATCCCTATGGCGTCACATTAGTACCAAAAATCCAAGCGCGTAAAAACTGTTATCGCGCGCTGATTCGCCACTTCGTGCGCGCGCGCGACACCCTTTTGCGCGCGCGTGGTGCCTTTCTGTGCGCGCGCTGTCTCGGTCTGTGCGCTGTCATGTTTCATTTTGGTACTTTGGGGGCGGGCATGCTTAGACTGCCCCTTCTTTCTGATTGGCTTTTAAAAAAAAAAAAAAGAAAAATACAACTTCAAGTAGGTTGTGAAAAAAAGGTAGATGAAGTGAAACTATAGCAATGCTTTTCTTTCCACTCTCTCATGCACACAGATACTCATGTTATGAGAAGTATATTGTTTCAAAAATATTAACATTAATTGTTGATATTTTAAACATCTTTCAGATTACATTGCTCGAATTCAAAAACCACTTTACTACACAAATATTAGGCCCAATGTGCAGGATTGTTTTATTAGTATTAGTTATTTTTATGTTTTATCATATCTTAGCCTATTTTTTATATGGTCTTATTATATTTATATTTCAGTTTTTATTGTATTTTATTTTATTTTATAGTTTTTCATATTGTAGTTTATTTTTATGTTTGATTATATCTTATCTTATTTCATATTATTTTTGGACTTTTACCTGATGTGTATTTTAATTATTTTTAATCCATTTATTTGATCATCTAGTGTTTCCTCAAAGAGCCCTCTGGATCTCCACGTCCAGAGGCTTCCTGTGATTGGCTATTGTCATTGTGTTGTTATTATTATTGTTGTTGTTGTTTATTTGTATGTACATGTTTGACTGTCTTCATGGGGTGTGGGCGTTATTTGTCATTTTGTTTTTAACTATGTAAAGCACTTTGAGCTGCATTTTAAAAGTATGAAAAGTGCTTTATAAATAAAAATGTATTATTATTATTTTTAGTAATAGTACCCTTACAATCACTCCAAAGCAGTTCAATAACTTACCTCTTTTTCAGTCAACATTTTTTGATCCACTTCTTCCTCCGTAAATCTTGATACATATTGACGATGACCCGCCCTGCTATACTTCTGATTGCTCAAAGCCAATCAGAAAGAAGGGGCGGTCTAAGCATGCCCGCCCCCAAAGTACCAAAATGAAACATGACAGCGCACAGACCGAGACAGCGCGCGCACAGAAAGGCACCGCGCGCGCGCAAAACGAGACAGCGCGCGCAGAGAAAGGCACCACGCGCGCGCAAAAGGGTGTCGCGCGCGCGCACGAAGTGGAGAATCAGCGCGCGATAACAGTTTTTACGCGCTTGGATTTTTGGTACTAATGTGACGCCATACATCCCACAGGTGAACAGGCTAATTGGGAACAGGTGGGTGCCATGATTGGGTATAAAAGCAGCTTCCAGTCGTTCACAAACAAGGACGGGGCGAGGGTCACCACTTTGTCGACAAATGCCTGAGCAAATTGTTGAAGAACAACATTTCTCAACAAGGAATTGAGGGATTTCACCATCTACGCTCCGTAATATCATCAAAAGGTTCAGAGAATGTGGAGAAATCACTGCGCGTAAGCCATGATATTACACACCTTGGATCCCTCAGGCGGTACTGCATCAAAAAGCCACATCCGTGTGTAAAGGATATCACCACATGGGCTCAGGAACACTTCAGAAACACACTGTCAGTAACTACAGTCAATCGCTACATCTGTAAGTGCAAGTTAAAACTACTATGCAAAGCCGAAGCCATTTATCAACAACACCCAGAAACGCCGCCGGCTTCGCTGGGCCCGAGCTCATCCAAGATGGACTGATGCAAAGTGGGAAAGTGTTCTGTGGTCTGACGAGTCCACATTTCAAATTGTTTTTGGAAACTGTGGACGTCGTGTCGTCCGGAACAAAGACGAAAAGAACCATCCGGACTGTTATAGACGTAAAGTGGTAAAGCCAGTGTGGAGGTCTTGCTCCTCCGGGTTCCTTGGACCACCAGTGACAGATATAACAGCTGCGTTCATGGTTAAGAACAATGATTTATTTTTCCTTAACCGCACCTTCTCGTGCTTTTCAGCTATCAGGTCTTGTCAGTTCTGTCCGTCTCGCTCTCACTCGTGCTCGTCCTCGTATTCGTGTTCCACCATCTACCACACCCCCTCTCCTTCCCGACTGCTGCCTTCAACAGAGCGACAGGTGATCAGACAAACACTCCCAGGTGGGTCAACTACGCACCTGTCGCTGATCTTGAAGCCGGTCCTGGCACACCCCGCTTCGCTGCAGGTCTGCAGGCCACGCCCCCCCCCCACAGCAAGCATGTGTGATGGTATGGGGGTGTATTAGTGGCCAAGACATGGGTAACTTACCCCACTGTGAAGGCACCATTAATGCTGAAAGGTACATACAGCTTTTGGAGCAACATATGTTGTGATCATGGACGCCCCTGCTTATTTCACTTCAAAAATGTGTCTCCTCAGTTCCCAAACCTTTACTGAGTGTTGTTAAAAGGAAAGGCCATGTAACACACTGGTAAAAATGCCTTTTTTGCAATGTGTTGCTGCCATTAAATTCTAAGTTCATGATTATTTGCAAAAAAGAACAAAGTTTCTCAGTGTGAACATGAAATATCTTGTCTTTGCAGTCTATTCAATTGAATATAAGTTGAAAAGGATTTGTTGTATTTTCTTTTTATTTACCTTTTACACAACTTCTTTGCTTTTGTACAAAGAAGAAATGGATTGTCTGTAAAAAAAAAAAAAAAAAAAGTTTAAAAAGATATAACAATCTGTCAATGTGCAGCAGAATAAAATAGTTATTCCAAAGTGATGTTGACCGAGGCCAAAGCGTCCACGGCCCAGCGAGGGTACAGGTCGCAGGAGGGGAACAGCCGTCGCATAAACGTGCGTATAAAATCCGGGAATCGGCCCTCCACGATGCTCTGTCGCACGCAGCGCATCAGGTCGAGCTGCAAGTGAGGAGAAATAAATATATTTGTTGTTTGAGCAGGGCCACAATCACCACTTGTGACCATTCAGTCTTCTCAATTTGCACTCTTACACTGCAAAAAGTCAGTGTTCAAAAACAAGAAAAATTAAAGCTGCAAGCAGCGTAGGTCGGGCCCGCATATTTGGCAGGTGCTATCTGCTGAAGGATGTCAATCTATGAAATGTAGGTCTAAGTGAGACCTACATAGAGGTTTTTGTTTCATGTCTCTAAGATGTTCCTACCGGAAGTTACAAGCAGTTTTGTCTGTTTTCCTCTGAGGAGCAGTTTTGTCTCTGTTTTATTCAAAATTGCGCTGAGTTTTGGGGTTCGTTTTTTTTATTAGATCGCAATTTCCACCAGTCCTGATGTGTGTGAAAAGTTTGGTGAGTTTTGAAGTATTTTAAGGGTGTCAAATTACAGCTCAAAGAGGCAAAAATGAGTGTTTTTAGTCATTTTTTGTCTTGAAGGGGAAATTGCCAACTTCCTGTTGATTTTTGCCCGAAGAAATTAATTAATGAAAAGTAGGTCTAAGTGAGACCTACATAGAGGTTTTTGTTTCATGTCTCTACGACATTCGTACTGGGAGTTAGAGGCAGTTTTCTTCTTAGGGGGCGCTAGAGCGCAATTTTGAGTTTTGGGGTTTGGTTTTTTTTAGTAGATCGCAATTTCCACCAGTCCTGATGTGTGTGAAAAGTTTGGTGAGTTTTGAAGTATTTTAAGGGGGTCAAATTACAGCTCAAAGAGGCAAAAATTAATGTTTTTAGTCATTTTTTGTCTTGAAGGGGAAATTGCCAACTTCCTGTTGGTTTTCGCCCGAAGATGTGAAATTATGAATTGTAGGTCTAAGTGAGACCTACATACAGGTTTTTGTTTCATGTCTCTACGACCTTCCTAGTGGGAGTTAGAGGCAGTTTTCTTCCTAGGGGGTGCTAGAGCGCAATTTTGATTTTTGGGGTTTGGTTTTTTGACTATGTGGGCTGGACTTCTTTTCGAATGTGTGTAAAAAATTTGGTGAGTTTTGAAGCATGTTAAGGGGGGCAAAGTAGTGTGCAACGGTGCGGAAGAATAATAATAAAACCTTACAAAAACAATAGGTTCCTTTGTAACCAGTACAAAGGACTCCCTCAGGGTACAGGGCGGACCCTAATTAAAGCTGCAAGCAGCGTTGGTCGGGCCCGCATATTTGGCAGGTGCTATCTGCTGAAGGATGTCAATCCATGAAATGTAGGTCTAAGTGAGACCTACATAGAGGTTTTTGTTTCATGTCTCTAAGACGTTCCTACCGGAAGTTACAAGCAGTTTTGTCTGTGTTTTCCTCTGAGGAGCAGTTTTGTCTCTGTTTTATTCAAAATTGCGCTGAGTTTTGGGGTTCGTTTTTTTTATTAGATCGCAATTTCCACCAGTCCTGATGTGTGTGAAAAGTTTGGTGAGTTTTGAAGTATTTTAAGGGGGTCAAATTACAGCTCAAAGAGGCAAAAATTAGTGTTTTTAGTAATTTTTTTGTCTTGAAGGGGAAATTGCCAGCTTCCTGTTGATTTTTGCCCGAAGAAATTAATTAATGAAAAGTAGGTCTAAGTGAGACCTACATAGAGGTTTTTGTTTCATGTCTCTACGACATTCGTACTGGGAGTTAGAGGCAGTTTTCTTCTTAGGGGGCGCTAGAGCGCAATTTTGAGTTTTGGGGTTTGGTCTTTTTTATTAGATCGCAATTTCCACCAGTCCTGATGTGTGTGAAAAGTTTGGTGAGTTTTGAAGTATTTTAAGGGGGTCAAATTACAGCTCAAAGAGGCAAAAATTAGTGTTTTTAGTCATTTTTTGTCTTGAAGGGGAAATTGCCAACTTCCTGTTGATTTTTGCCCGAAGAAATTAATTAATGAAAAGTAGGTCTAAGTGAGACCTACATAGAGGTTTTTGTTTCATGTCTCTACGACATTCGTACTGGGAGTTAGAGGCAGTTTTCTTCTTAGGGGGCGCTAGAGCGCAATTTTGAGTTTTGGGGTTTGGTTTTCTGACTAAAGAGTTTTGTTCGCGTTTTTTTATGTGTGTGTCAAATTTGGTGAGTTTTGAAGCATGTTAAGGGGGGCAAAGTAGTGCGCAAAGCTGCGGAAAAATAATAATAATAATTAAATCTGCAAGCAGCGTTGGTCGGGCCCGCATATTTGGCAGGTGCTAGTCCTAAGTGTCCAAAAACTTTTGTCTACTGTTAGTCCTAAGTGTCCCAATATTTTTGTTGACATCAGCGCAGTGGAACAGTGGTTCTATTAAGGCTCGTAAAATCACAGCAGCATTATCAGCGCAGCGGTTCTTTGAAGGCTCGTAAAATCAAAACCGTAGCACTTATCAATCAGAAGGGTTCAATCTCTCTCCTGTAGTAGTTTGAAGCCGAAACGACAAATGCGCTCAGAGGAGATAATGTTTGATGTTTGGTGACCGGTTTTAACAAAAAAGTAGTTTTGAAGGAGGGATTGCAAACTTCCTGTTGATTTTTGTTGAAGGGTGTCAATCTATGAAATGTAGGTCTAAGTGAGACCTACATAGAGGTTTTTGTTTCATGTCTCTAAGACGTTCCTACCGGAAGTTACAAGCAGTTTTGTCTGTTTTCCTCTGAGGAGCAGTTTTGTCTCTGTTTTATTCAAAAATTGCGCTAGAGCGCAATTTTGAGTTTTGGGGTTCGTTTTTTTTATTAGATCGCAATTTCCACCAGTCCTGATGTGTGTGAAAAGTTTGGTGAGTTTTGAAGTATTTCAAGTGGGTCAAATTACAGCTCAAAGAGGGAAAAATTAGTGTTTTTAGTAGGGATGTCCGATAATGGCTTTTTGCCGATATCCGATATTCCGATATTGTCCAACTCTTTAATTACCGATACCGATATCAACCGATACCGATATCAACCGATATATACAGTCGTGGAATTAACACATTATTATGCCTAATTTGGACAACCAGGTATGGTGAAGATAAGGTACTTTTTAAAAAAAATTGTAAAATAAGATAAATAAATTAAAAACCTTTTCTTGAATAAAAAAGAAAGTACAACAATATAAAAACAGTTACATTGAAACTAGTAATTAATGAAAATTTGTAAAATTAACTGTTAAAGGTTAGTACTATTAGTGGAGCAGCAGCACGCACAATCATGTGTGCTTACGGACTGTATCCCTTGCAGACTGTATTGATATATATTGATATATAATGTAGGAAGCAGAATATTAATAACAGAAAGAAACAACCCTTTTGTGTGAATGAGTGTAAATGAGTGTAAAAAAAAAAAAAAAAAAAAAAAAAAAAAAACGATACCGATAATTTAAAAAATCGATACCGATAATTTCCGATATTACATTTCAACGCATTTATCATCTCTAGTTTTTACTCATTTTTTGTTTTGAAGGGGAAATTGCCAACTTCCTGTTGATTTTTGCCCGAAGAAATTAATTAATGAAAAGTAGGTCTAAGTGAGACCTACATAGAGGTTTTTGTTTCATGTCTCTACGACATTCGTACTGGGAGTTAGAGGCAGTTTTCTTCTTAGGGGGCGCTAGAGCGCAATTTTGAGTTTTGGTTTTCTGACTAAAGAGTTTTGTTCGCGTTTTTTTATGTGTGTGTCAAATTTGGTGAGTTTTGAAGCATGTTAAGGGGGGCAAAGTAGTGCGCAAAGCTGCGGAAAAATAATAATAATAATAATAAACCTTACAATTACAATAGGTCCGTTCGTCCCAATGCAAAAGGACTCCCGTTGGGATTTCTTTTACATGGGCCGTGCGGGCCCTAAAAATAATAAAAATGAGGGGTATTTTATTTGAACTAAGCAAAATTACCTGCCAATAGAACAAGAAAATTTGGCTTGTCAAGACTTTTGACGACTTTTCTCACTTTTGCGTTTTGGACAATTTTTGGACTTGTGCGGCCGGCGGCGGGACTCGTGGGACTGGAACCCGGGGAAGTATTTTGGACAAAATTGTGACTTTTGACCATTTTGGCCGCCTTTTCCCCTCTTCTTCCCCGCCTTCCTGTGCACCATTGCTGGGTGTGTTTTGGACATTTGGACAAAAATAGTTTCAAGCATGTTTTACTCAATATAGGTCCTCAAATCTCAGCAGCAAGCTGTAATATCTTACTGAGATCATTTAGGACCAAAACAAGTAAAACAAGTAAAACACTCTAACATAAAATCTTATGTTTGGCCGCACAAGTCCCGGGATGCCCAAAATGTCCATAACACACCCAGCCGAGTCCCACAGGGAGGGGGGATAAAAGTTGGAAAAGTCGGCAAAAGTCCCAAAAATGTTCAAAATACCTACCCAGGTTCGAGTCCCACATGTCCCGCCACCGGCCGGGATGCCCAAAATGTCCAAAACGCGCCCAGCAAAGTCCCACAGGAAGGCGGGGAGAAAAGTGAGAAAAGTGAGAAAAGTCGGTAAAATGTTCAAAAATCACACCCGGGTTCGAGGT
>NC_084736.1:3805988-3838488 GCF_033978785.1 Entelurus aequoreus
TAGTAGGTTATGTAGTGGTTGCTGGATGGTTACTATAGTTAATACAACTTGAGAGGTTTCATAGTAGGTTATGTAGTGGTTGCTGGATGGTTACTATAGTTAATACAACTTGAGAGGTTTCATAGTAGGTTATGTAGTGGTTGCTGGATGGTTACTATAGTTAATACAACTTGAGAGGTTTCATAGTTGGTTATGTAGTGGTTGCTGGATGGTTACTATAGTTAATACAACTTGAGAGGTTTCATAGTAGGTTATGTAGTGGTTGCTGGATGGTTACTATAGTTAATACAACTTGAGAGGTTTCATAGTTGGTTATGTAGTGGTTGCTGGATGGCTACTATAGTTAATACAACTTGAGAGGTTTCATAGTTGGTTATGTAGTGGTTGTTGGATGGTTACTATAGTTAATACAACTTGAGAGGTTTCATAGTTGGTTATGTAGTGGTTGCTGGATGGTTACTATAGTTAATACAACTTGAGAGGTTTCATAGTAGGTTATGTAGTGGTTGCTGGATGGTTACTATAGTTAATACAACTTGAGATGTTTCATAGTAGGTTATGTAGTGGTTGTTGGATGGTTACTATAGTTAATACAACTTGAGAGGTTTCATAGTAGGTTATGTAGTGGTTGCTGGATGGTTACTATAGTTAATACAACTTGAGAGGTTTCATAGTAGGTTATGTAGTGGTTGTTGGATGGTTACTATAGTTAATACAACTTGAGATGTTTCATAGTAGGTTATGTAGTGGTTGTTGGATGGTTACTATAGTTAATACAACTTGAGAGGTTTCATAGTTGGTTATGTAGTGGTTGCTGGATGGTTACTATAGTTAATACAACTTGAGAGGTTTCATAGTTGGTTATGTAGTGGTTGCTGGATGGTTACTATAGTTACCTGGTAGGCGATATTGTGGATGGTGACGTGATGCATGGCTGCCGTGTCGCTCTTAAAGAGGGCGTGCAGGTATGCCCGACTGTGTCTGGAACAGAAGACAGAAAAGGAAGCAGCATTATTTATCAATTTATATCAATATAGGGAGGGCGTGGCTCAGATGGTAGAGCGGCCATCCAGCGACTTGAGTGTTTCTGGTTTGATTCCGGTTTCAGCCATCCTAGTCCCGGCAGCTGTGTCCTTGGGCAAGACAATTCACCACCCTCGCTCTCAGTTACTACATTATATATATACTTGCAGTGTGTATATTGTACATATTACATATTGTTATGAAGGTGTCTGTTACTACATTATATATATACTTGCAGTGTGTATATTGTACATATTACATATTGTTATGAAGGTGTCTGTTACTACATTATATATATACTTGCAGTGTGTATATTGTACATATTACATATTGTTATGAAGGTGTCTGTTACTACATTATATATATACTTGCAGTGTGTATATTGTACATATTACATATTGTTATGAAGGTGTCTGTTACTACATTATATATATATATACTTGCAGTGTGTATATTGTACATATTACATATTGTTATGAAGGTGTCTGTTACTACATTATATATATACTTGCAGTGTGTATATTGTACATATTACCTATTGTTATGAAGGTGTCTGTTACTACATTATATACATACTTGCAGTGTGTATATTGTACATATTACATATTGTTATGAAGGTTTCTGTTACTACATTATATATATACCTGCAGTGTGTATATTGTACATATTACATATTGTTATGAAGGTGTCTGTTACTACATTATATATATACTTGCAGTGTGTATATTGTACATATTACCTATTGTTATGAAGGTGTCTGTTACTACATGATATATATACTTGCAGTGTGTATATTGTACATATTACATATTGTTATGAAGGTTTCTGTTACTACATTATATATATACCTGCAGTGTGTATATTGTACATATTACATATTGTTATGAAGGTGTCTGTTACTACATTATATATATACTTGCAGTGTGTATATTGTACATATTACATATTGTTATGAAGGTGTCTGTTACTACATTATATATATACTTGCAGTGTGTATATTGTACATATTACATATTGTTATGAAGGTTTCTGTTACTACATTATATATATACCTGCAGTGTGTATATTGTACATATTACATATTGTTATGAAGGTGTCTGTTACTACATTATATACATACTTGCAGTGTGTATATTGTACATATTACATATTGTTATGAAGGTGTCTGTTACTACATTATATACATACTTGCAGTGTGTATATTGTACATATTACATATTGTTATGAAGGTGTCTGTTACTACATTATATATATACTTGCAGTGTGTATATTGTACATATTACATATTGTTATGAAGGTTTCTGTTACTACATTATATATATACCTGCAGTGTGTATATTGTACATATTACATATTGTTATGAAGGTGTCTGTTACTACATTATATACATACTTGCAGTGTGTATATTGTACATATTACATATTGTTATGAAGGTGTCTGTTACTACATTATATACATACTTGCAGTGTGTATATTGTACATATTACATATTGTTATGAAGGTGTCTGTTACTACATTATATATATACTTGCAGTGTATATATTGTACATATTACATATTGTTATGAAGGTGTCTGTTACTACATTATATATATACTTGCAGTGTGTATATTGTACATATTACATATTGTTATGAAGGTTTCTGTTACTACATTATATATATACCTGCAGTGTGTATATTGTACATATTACATATTGTTATGAAGGTGTCTGTTACTACATTATATACATACTTGCAGTGTGTATATTGTACATATTACATATTGTTATGAAGGTGTCTGTTACTACATTATATACATACTTGCAGTGTGTATATTGTACATATTACATATTGTTATGAAGGTGTCTGTTACTACATTATATATATACTTGCAGTGTGTATATTGTACATATTACATATTGTTATGAAGGTGTCTGTTACTACATTATATATATACTTGCAGTGTGTATATTGTACATATTACATATTGTTATGAAGGTGTCTGTTACTACATTATATACATACTTGCAGTGTGTATATTGTACATATTACATATTGTTATGAAGGTGTCTGTTACTACATTATATATATACTTGCAGTGTGTATATTGTACATATTACATATTGTTATGAAGGTTTCTGTTACTACATTATATATATACCTGCAGTGTGTATATTGTACATATTACATATTGTTATGAAGGTGTCTGTTACTACATTATATACATACTTGCAGTGTGTATATTGTACATATTACATATTGTTATGAAGGTGTCTGTTACTACATTATATACATACTTGCAGTGTGTATATTGTACATATTACATATTGTTATGAAGGTGTCTGTTACTACATTATATATATACTTGCAGTGTGTATATTGTACATATTACATATTGTTATGAAGGTGTCTGTTACTACATTATATATATACTTGCAGTGTGCATATTGTACATATTACATATTGTTATGAAGGTGTCTGTTACTACATTATATATATATATACTTGCAGTGTGTATATTGTACATATTACATATTGTTATGAAGGTGTCTGTTACTACATTATATACATACTTGCAGTGTGTATATTGTACATATTACATATTGTTATGAAGGTGTCTGTTACTACATTATATATATACTTGCAGTGTGTATATTGTACATATTACATATTGTTATGAAGGTGTCTGTTACTACATTATATATATACTTGCATTGTGTATATTGTACATATTACATATTGTTATGAAGGTGTCTGTTACTACATTATATACATACTTGCAGTGTGTATATTGTACATATTACATATTGTTATGAAGGTGTCTGTTACTACATTATATATATACTTGCAGTGTGTATATTGTACATATTACATATTGTTATGAAGGTGTCTGTTACTACATTATATATATATATACTTGCAGTGTGTATATTGTACATATTACATATTGTTATGAAGGTGTCTGTTACTACATTATATATATACTTGCAGTGTGTATATTGTACATATTACATATTGTTATGAAGGTGTCTGTTACTACATTATATATATACTTGCAGTGTGTATATTGTACATATTACATATTGTTATGAAGGTGTCTGTTACTACATTATATATATACTTGCAGTGTGTATATTGTACATATTACATATTGTTATGAAGGTGTCTGTTACTACATTATATATATACTTGCAGTGTGTATATTGTACATATTACATATTGTTATGAAGGTGTCTGTTACTACATTATATATATACTTGCAGTGTGTATATTGTACATATTACATATTGTTATGAAGGTGTCTGTTACTACATTATATATATACTTGCATTGTGTATATTGTACATATTACATATTGTTATGAAGGTGTCTGTTACTACATTATATATATACTTGCAGTGTATATATTGTACATATTACATATTGTTATGAAGGTGTCTGTTACTACATTATATACATACTTGCAGTGTGTATATTGTACATATTACATATTTTTATGAAGGTGTCTGTTACTACATTATATATATATACTGGACAAATGTATTTTTAGACCATATGATTCACCTGAGCGGCTAGGAGACCCCGAGAGTAACAAGCGCTTGCCTTGTTGCCTTTCCATTAAGAACAATAAATTAGTTTTTAGTATAAGTTTGCTGGTTTCAAGAAATGTAATGCCGAGCGCATATCATTAAGTCAAGATAATGGCACTAGCATTTACTTAACTTAAGAATATTTTTCAACATATTGAGCAAAAAGGTCTTTTTTTTTTCTACCAAGAAAAGTGCATTTGTTATTAGTGAGAATATACTTATTTTAAGCTATTTTTGGGTTCATTGATGTTAGCTAATTTAGCTTGTTTTGGAAAGTCTTGACAAGCCAAATTTTCTTGTTCTATTGGCAGATCATTGTGCTTAGTTCAAATAAAATACCCCTCATTTTTGTATTTTTTTTTCTTGTTTTTGAACACTGACTTTTTGCAGTGCAAGTTATATGCCTCAGGTGTGCACATGAAAAAATTGGCAAAAAAAAGTTAGCATCCAAACAGATTGAGTCAAATACCAAGTTGTGTGACTCAGAGGCGTACACAAAATTGGCTGAAAAAGTTAGCATTAGGGATGTCCGATAATGGCTTTTTGCCGATATCCGATATGCCGATATTGTCCAACTCTTTAATTACCGATACCGATATCAACCGATACCGATATCAACCGATATATACAGTCGTGGAATTAACACATTATTATGTCTAATTTGGACAACCAGGTATGGTGAAGATAAGGTACTTTTTAAAAAAATGAATCAAATAAAATAAGATAAATAAATTAAAAACATTTTCTTGAATAAAAAAGAAAGTAAAACAATATAAAAACAGTTACATAGAAACTAGTAATGAATGAAAATGTGTAAAATTAACTGTTAAAGGTTAGTATTATTAGTGGAGCAGCAGCACGCACAATCATGTGTGCTTACGGACTGTATCCCTTGCAGACTGTATTGATATATATTGATATATAATGTAGGAAGCAGAATATTAATAACAGAAAGAAACAACCCTTTTGTGTGAATGAGTGTAAATGGGGGAGGGAGGTTTTTTGGGTTGGTGCACTAATTGTAAGTGTATCTTGTGTTTTTTATGTGGATTTAATAAAAAAAAACAAAAAAAACAAACAAACAAAAACGATACTGATAATAAAAAAAACGATACCGATAATTTCCGATATTACATTTTAACGCATTTATCGGCCGATAATATCGGCAGACCGATATTATCGGACATTTCTAGTTAGCATGCTAAAAGTTAGCATGTGTTATGTACCAAATGATAACTCTTAGGTGTGTGCCTATGAAATTAGCTAAAAAAAAAGCAAAACATTTATAAAATGTATAACCTTTTTTTTTTTTAAACATGCAAACTAAAGACGTGCAAACGGTCTGTAAAACATCATCTATGCAACATTTTGTCCAAAGAACCACTGTCACATGTTATGTAGACCAGTGGTACCGGGCCACACAAGAATTAAAAAAAATATATATATATGTATATATATATTTTTTTTTTTTAATGAAATCAACATAAAAAACACAATATATACATTCTATATCAATATAGATCAATACAGCCTGCAGGGATACAGTCCGTAAGCACACATGATTGTATTTATTTATGTAAAAAAAAAAAAAAAAATTAAAAAAATTAAAAAAAAAAAAAAAATTATATACACCCCCCCTCCTCCCCCACCGGTCCGTGGGACAAATTTTCAAGCGTTGACCGGTCCGCAGCTACAAAAAGGTTGGGGACCACTGATGTAGACCACAAGGATGTGTTTTAAATGTAGACAAAAATTACCCCTTTTAAATTGTGCCTTGAGAAAGTTCTCAGTTGTTTGCTATGAACTTGTCGTGTTCAAGTCACCTTTTGCACGTGGGACACTGGCAGTCGGGGTCTATGGGCTGGAAGTCCTTGGCGTACTGCTTCTGTTTTACCTGCAGGGACCCCCAGGGCACCAGCGCGGAGCCGAACCTCTGAAAGCAGACAGCCGTCAGGAAGTGTGAGAGACATTTTGTGGAAGCTTGAGAGATCTTACGGCGGTCCGGGTGGGAAACACGCAGTCGAACATATCGCATCCCAGAGCCACGCACACCACCAGATCCACAGCGTATCTGCAACACAGATCTCAGGTCAGTTCACGGAGGAGACCTAATCGCTTCAATTGCTCCCGTACCCGACGCCCATCAGGTAGCGAGGCTTTTCCCGAGGGAGGTGGTCCGTGCTGAGGGTCACCATCCTCCAGAAGTCGTCCTTCTCTTCGCCTCCGCTTAGACCTCCGATGGCAAAACCAGGGACGTCCCGTTTAGTCATCTCTGCAAGACATAGCTTGACTATTAACATTTATCACGCTCACTGTTTTACCAAGTCTCTCATGTTGAGTGGAGTTTTATTTTGACCATGTACAACATGTCAATATAACACATCACATTATACACATATTTTCATTTCTCATTACATGTCCTAAATGGAGTAGGAAGAAGCATGGACCGGACTCTCACACTATTATGTTAGATCCACTATGGACTGGACTCTCACACTATTATGTTAGATCCACTATGGACTGGACTCTCACACTATTATGTTAGATCCACTATGGACTGGACTCTCACACTATTATGTTAGATCCACTATGGACTGCACTCTCACACTATTATGTTAGATCCACTATGGACTGGACTCTCACACTATTATGTTAGATCCACTATGGACTGGACTCTCACACTATTATGTTAGATCCACTATGGACTGGACTCTCACACTATTATGTTAGATCCACTATGGACTGGACTCTCTCACTATTATGTTAGATCCACTATGGACTGGACTCTCACACTATTATGTTAGATCCACTATGGACTGGACTCTCACACTATTATGTTATATCCACTATGGACTGGACTCTCACACTATTATGTTAGATCCACTATGGACTGCACTCTCACACTATTATGTTAGATCCACTATGGACTGCACTCTCACACTATTATGTTAGATCCACTATGGACTGGACTCTCACACTATTATGTTAGGTCCACTATGGACTGGACTCTCACACTATTATGTTAGATCCACTATGGACTGCACTCTCACACTATTATGTTAGATCCACTATGGACTGGACTCTCACACTATTATGTTAGATCCACTATGGACTGGACTCTCACACTATTATGTTAGATCCACTATGGACTGCACTCTCACACTATTATGTTAGATCCACTATGGACTGGACTCTCACACTATTATGTTAGATCCACTATGGACTGGACTCTCACACTATTATGTTAGATCCACTATGGACTGGACTCTCACACTATTATGTTAGATCCACTATGGACTGGACTCTCACACTATTATGTTAGATCCACTATGGACTGGACTCTCACACTATTATGTTAGATCCACTATGGACTGGACTCTCACACTATTATGTTAGATCCACTATGGACTGGACTCTCACACTATTATGTTAGATCCACTATGGACTGGACTCTCACACTATTATGTTAGATCCACTATGGACTGGACTCTCACACTATTATGTTAGATCCACTATGGACTGGACTCTTACTATTATATACTGATAGTGTGTGTAGCATGCTTAGCTATTCCTTTTCCTCTCATCCTCCAGTGATAATGCTACTTAGAATAGAGTGCGTCATAAAATAGAACAGAATAAAACACTTTCTTGTCATCAAACATGAGAGCATGATGACATTACAGGTGGCAACTCTGTTAGGTGCAGTTAAAATACAAGAAACTTAGTTCATTTTCCATAATAGTGATGAGAATGACTATTTTAGAAGCGGCTTCGCACCGTGGATGGACGAAGCGTTCGTTGCAGCTCGCTCTCAAATTCGTCTTAAGAAGAAATAAGAATTAGTACCGTCAAGACAGGTTTTCCGAAGCCCGGCGTTCAGCCCACCCTGGATGATGGCAAAGAGGTTCTGTCTGTCTGGGTTTTTATTGGCCGCTATGCAGCGATCCAACCAGCGGATGGACCTGTGCATGGCTTCCTCCACACGCGGCCCCGTCACCGTGCTGCTCACCACGTCGTCCAACTGCATCATGATGTCCGACCCTAGAAGAAAACATAGATAATAATATGCCTCTCCTCCAGTGATAATGCTTCTTGATAATGATACCTACACTGCAAAAAGTGAAATCTAAGTAAGATGAAATATCTCAAATAAGGGTGATATTTGCTTAAGCAGATTTTATGTTAGTGTTTTACTTGTTTTGCTCCTAAATGATCTCAGTAAGATATTACAGCTTGTTGCTGAGATGTGATGAGCTATATTGAGTAAAACATGCTTGAAACTAGAATATCAACTGTTGCAAAGCTGTGTCATCAACACTCACAAGTAGAAAACTACTTTTTTAAAGTCATCATTTCTTAAAAAATGATGATGCCGAGCGCATATCATTATGTCATGATAATGGCACCAGCATTTACTTAATGTAAGAATATTTTTCAACATTTTGAGCAAAAAAGTCTCTCCTTTTTTTTTCTACCAAGAAAAGTGCACTTGTTATTAGTGAGAATATACTTATTTTAAGGTATTTTTGGGTTCATTGAGGTTAGCTAATTTTACTTGTTTTGGAAAGTCTTGACAAGCCAAATCTTCTAGTTCTATTGGAAAATAATTTTGCTTAGTTCAAATAAAATAACCCTAATTTGTATATATTTTTTTTCTTGTTTTTGAACACTGACTTTTTGCAGTGTGAAGGGAATTTTGCCTATCATTCACAATGTCTATGGAACATAAAAACACGTTTATTTTTATGCATTCTAAGTACCGTATTTTCCGCACTATAAGGCGCACCTAAAAACCTCCAATTTTCTCAAAAGCTGACAGTGCGCCTTATAATCCGGTGCGCCTTATATATGGACCAATATTGAGCCACAACAGGTCTCGCAACTACGGGATGCATAACGTAACCCCAGCCTCTACTGGAGCGTCTATTCTATGCGCCATTCATTGAAGGTGCGCCTTATAATCCGGTGCGCCTCATAGTGCGGAAAATATGGTACTCTAATGCGCCCAAAAAGCCGCCAACAATACTCAATTTACAACCGTTGACCTGAATATCAACCAAGTGTTTTTGTTATTACAAGCACTAACGCTGAGGAACTACTTTTAGCGGCGCCGTGATCACACAGAGCTAACAAGCTAATGCTGCTATATTGACATATTGAGCCGGTTAGCTGCTGCAACGCCTTGGTGGAAGTTAATTCTAGATTACATATCATGCCTCTCACCTGGATAGTAGAAGGATGAGGGCAGAAACTGAGAAGTTTGTAAACTTTGACATCCAATTTATAGACTTGGAGATGGCAAGAAAAAAACGCTTGGATTAATTTTTTTATCTGAATGAAAATACATGAATATCCCATCTTTTGGCATCCCGGTGAGAGCAGATATTGCACTGTAAGTGATTGTTTGATCATGTGCGTAGTTTGCATATCTGGATCTGTTTAGCACACAGCTTCTGAAGCTTATTTTCAGGCTGGAAAATGTATGGTTCTGGATCATCATTTGTCCCGAAGTAATCCTTTTTGGCACTCGTGATGTCTGCATGATTTATATTTGTTGTTGTTGTTGTTGGGAAAAACAAACATTGTGATGCATTTGTGAAATTTATACTGAATAATGAGCAAAATACGTAAATATTACATGTTATGAATGTGACTATGTTACATATATACTTACAGTGTGTCTATAAAACATTGGAGGTTTTTCAGAGCGCTTTATAAGTGGAATGGAGCTCCACTAAAAGCTGACTTTTGCTAGCGTTTACTTGTGATTTAGAATGCATAGGAAAAGAAAAACCTGTGTGTGCTCGCCTAACGTAAGGATGGCGAATGATAGGCAACATTCCTAAACAAGTGCAGTTCCCCTTTAAAAAACTAAGAAATGCAATTTATTTTCCCGCTCTTTAGTGCCGCCCTAGTGGCTCCCTGGAGGATTTTTTTAAAAAGGGTTGAAAATGGAAAAAGATGGGGGAAAAATATTTTTTTTGTTTTAGTATGCTTTTTGTTTGAGGACAAACATGACACAAACCTTCCCAATTGTTAGAACTACCACTGTTGAATATGTTGGTGTGTATGCTTCACTGATGACACTATTCATTTTGTCCTTACTAATTTCGGCGGTTCTTGAACTCACCATAGTGTGGACTGTGACTTTTTGATTGATTGATTGATTGAAACTTTTATTAGTAGAGCGCACAGTACAGTACATATTGCCTACAATTGACCACTAAATGGTAACACCCCAATACGTTTTTCAACTTGTTTAAGTCGGGGTCCACGACGCAAAAGTTTGTTGACATGTACAATCTTCCACTCCTTTGTCTAATTTTGTCCATCAAATGTTGTATACTGTGCGTGAATGCACAAAGGTGAGCTTTGTTGGGGTCATTGACTTGTTGGAGTGCTAATCAGGCATGTTTGGTCAGTGCATGACTGCAAGCTAATCGATGCTAACATGCTATTTAGGCTAGCTGCATGTACATATTGCATCATTATGCCTCATTTGTAGCTATATTTGCGCTCATTTAATATCCTTTACTTGTATCCTCTTTCTATATAATTTATATTTGCATGTCTACATGCAAATATAAATTGTGTACAGTTTACAGTAGCACTATGCGTAATCACAATACCAGGGCGACTAGTGAGGGTCATTTTGTACTCCCCCGTCCCAGGAAGAATGCTTTGTGGAAATCTTTTATTTATAGATCTGTATCGCTCCGGAATAACCTGCCTCGAATTCTCACCGGCATTGAAAGTAAACAGGTTTTTAAAAGGAAAGTAATATTTTATCTTGATTCTGTAAATTAGTTTGCTTGTTGACGATTTTTGTTTGGTTTTGTATTGTGTAGTTATATTTATATGGTAATTAATATTCTGTGACTGTAAATTGTTTGCTTGTTGATGCTTTTATTTGTTTCTGTATTGTTAAGTATAATTATATGCTTTTACTTGTAATTGTATTGAGTTTGTGGACTAGTGGGTTGTTGTGGCAACCAGCTAATGGGGATCCTTAATAAAAATCTAATCAAAACAAAGTGTCATGACTAGGGATGTCCGATAATGGCTTTTTGCCGATATCCGATATTCCGATATTGTCCAACTCTTTAATTACCGATACCGATATCAACCGATACCGATGTCAACCGATATATGCAGTCGTGGAATTAACACATTATTATGCCTAATTTGGACAACCAGGTATGGTGAAGATAAGGTACTTTTCAAAAAAATTAGTAAAATAAGATAAATAAATTAAAAACATTTTCTTGAATAAAAAAGAAAGTACAACAATATAAAAACAGTTACATAGAAACTAGTAATTAATGAAAATGAGTAAAATGAACTGTTAAAGGTTAGTACTATTAGTGGAGCAGCAGCACGCACAATCATGTGTGCTTACGGACTGTATCCCTTGCAGACTGTATTGATATATATCAGGGGTCTCAAACTCAATTTACCTGGGGGCCACTGGATGCAGAAACTGGGTGAGGCTGGGCCGCAAAAAAAGATTTCTTAAAAAAAATCTATCATGCACTTTTTAATGAATTCACCTTCTTTGAATGGCTTTCCCGCCGTAGCAACCATCTCACTCACCATGTAGCTAGCTTTGACTGCTGCATCGCTCTTTTCGCTTGCTTTCTTGACGAAATCTTGTTGCCTCAGTAGACTGGTTTTATAATTTGCAACCCGGTTCACTCTCTCATCTCCCTGGTATTTTGCATACTCCTCAGCATGTCTAGTTGTATAATGATGTTTCAAATTGTATTCCTTGTGCATCGCAACTTTCTCTGTATCAACTACAGAAAAGAGCCATAAGGATTATTCATAAAGTAGATTACTTAGAACACACTAACATATTATTTATTAATTCCGGTTTATTGAAATTACAGGAGCTAGTAAAGTTACAGACGTTATGTGTCATGTTTAAGGCTAAAAGTAAAACATTACCAGCAAATTTACAAAAAATGTTTGTCATCACTTCTGAGAATGAAGAGCATAGAAGAAAAGGTCATTTCCAACATCAGTATTCAAGGACAACTTTAAAACAAATGTGCATATCAGTGGTGGGGGTTAAACTATGGAATTCTCTTTACAATGAGATAAAAGATTGTAAAAATATATTCCAATTGAAAAACTATATAAAGACAGAACAATAAGATCATATGGACAGCCATAAGTGTTTACATTTTGCTTTATATTTATTATTTTACTTATTTTTTGCCTGGTTTTGTATTTGTTTTGTATCATCCTGTGAGGTGTATATTACTTTTGTTTTTTTTGTTCAGTTTGTACATCATGAAGTTTTGCACATCTTGTGTTTTTTTGTTTGTTTTCGTTATATTTGGATGTATTTGTTGGTTTATATGATATCATTAAGTAAGACTACGTATTATGTTGAAGGGGGCAGAAAAATATACGATTTTTCTTCATCCTGCTCCTTCTCAGGCATTGGTGTGTAAATGTATAATTGAATAATTGTGGTTTAATTGTCTATCGATCAAAGATGCACATCAATGAAGGAGATAAATAAAAATGAAATGAAATGAAAGACACGTTGGGGTGCCCCTATGCTCAACAAAGAAATATTGCATCAAAAATTGTCTCTGTCTGGAGCCAACGGGAGGGGAAGGAGGGGGGCTCACCGTGGAGTTTACAGTTACGGTAGCACAATTAGCCCCGAACGGGCTAACATCACCACTAACGTGTTACACGTCTGATTCGCCCAGCGACTCTCTGTCGGAGTATCAGCGCTGGGGTCCAGTGCACCACACTTTTGTATTGTCGCTCAGTCCTTCGGCGGAGTGCTCGTCTTCCCCGCTTGGACTGTTTACAACGGGGGCGGGAGCGAGCAGGCGGGCGAGCGAGGGAGGCAGGGAGGGAGGGAGGAAGAGCGTGAACGGGTGTCGTGGAAAAGCGGCAAAATGTTTCTCTGCTTGCATCACGCAAGTGACGTCAATGCATACTTGCCAACCTTGAGACCTCCGAATTTGGGAGATAGGGGGGGGTTGAGGTGTATGTGGGGGGGTTGAGGAGGGCGGGGTTGGGAGGAGACGGGGTTGGGGGTAGGGGGTGTTTTTGTAGCCCGGAAGAGTTAGGGCTGCAAAGGATTCTGGGTATTTGTCCTGTTGTGTTTATGTTGTGTTTAGGTGCGGATGTTCTCCCGAAATGTGTTTGTCATTCTTGTTTGGTGTGGGTTCACAGTGTGGCGCATATTTGTAACAGTGTTAAAAAATAAAATATGACCACCCTCAGTGTGACATGTATGGCTGTTCCTCAAGTATGTCTTGCAATCACTTGCGTGTGTCTACAGAAGCCTCATACTACATGTGTCTGGGCCGGCACGCTGTTTGTATGGAGAAAAAGATGATGCGTTGACAGTTTCTGGAGGACACTTAAGGCAGTGCCATCAAGGCAGTGCCATCAAGGCACGCCCTCGCCACACTGTGATTGGTAGATTCCTTCAGCTCCGCACACAACGCTGTCAAGCGCCATTCATTTAAAACTCGCGGGCCGCACTAACATTTAACTTTCATATTAAGGTGGGGGCCGCAAAATAACGTCTCGCGGGCCGCAATTGGCCCGCGGGCCGCGTGTTTGAGACCTCTGATATATATTGATATATAATGTAGGAACCACAATATTGATAACAGAAAGAAATGGGGGGGAGGGAGGTTTTTTGGGTTGGTGCACTAATTGTAAGTGTATCTTGTGTTTTTTATGTTGATTTAATTAAAAAAAAAAAAGAAAAAAAAACCGATACAGATAATTAAAAAAACGATACCGATCATTTCCGATATTACATTTTAACGCATTTATCGGCCAATAATATCGGCAGGCCGATATTATCGGACATCCCTAAAAGTAATATTTTATCTGAGTCTGTAAATTAGTTTGCTTGTTGACGATTTTTGTTTGGTTTTGTATTGTGTAGCTATATTTATATGGTAATTAATATTCTGTGACTGTAAATTGTTTGCTTGTTGATGCTTTTATTTGTTTCTGCATTGTTAATTATATTATATGCTTTTACGTGTAATTGTATTGAGTTTGTGGACTAGTGGGTTGTTGTGGCAACCAGCTAATGGGGATCCTTACTAAAAATCTAATCAAAACAAAGTGTCATGACACATTATCTTTATGTAATATGGGCTGCATTTCAGATAGTTGTGTGCCAAGTTGTTCCAGACCACAGCAAACATTACCGAACTTGCCAAAGATTGTATTAAATCTATTAAAAGAAGACAGCCTGCCCTTTCCTTTAACTTGGAAACACACATCTTGGAAGCACTTTTTGCGGTTCCAGACAGATTAGTTTTTTGGTCCAGTATGGCTCTTTCAACGTTTTGGGTTGCCGACCCCTGGTGTAGAGACACATCATTAGCTGCTAGCTGCTTGTTACCTGGGAGACTAAACATACATACACTGTCAGCCAGAAGGAAACAGCATTTGTGATTAAAGGGCTTTTTCATACTTTTTTACGAAAACCAGCCGATACTGATCGGCACATTTACACATGTAACCCTAATGACTACAACCTGTAAAGAAAACGGATAGACGGATGTTAAGACAGTCCTAATTAAGCATTTGAACCGCACCAAGACTATTCTGTATGCTGATGGACTTCTCGGGACTAAGAAGGATAGTTTTTCCGTCGTAGGGGGACTCAAACGTGACCCCTTCCTCTGTGACTTCGGACAGTTGGACGAGAGACACCATCTGGAAGCCTCCACTGTCCTTTAAGCAAAAACACAACAACGTTAGGACGCACAGAACTATCCGCAGGTAGCGGTTTCGTCTTTCAAAACGTACCGTTAAAAGGTTTCTTTTCCAGTTCATGAATCCATGCAAGCCATTGGCCTTTTCAATCAAGTCAGGCCCCTGTGGATGCACAATGAAGACACTTTGAGGCATAACCGCTGTAACGGGTATGTTGTTGTGATGCAAGCACGACAAGAGCGAGATGGAAAATCCCTCCAGAAACTCCACTATTCACTCATTTATCCTTACTTAAGTTACTGTGCAGAAGTTTGGGGAAATAATTATAAAAACAATCTTACAAAAAGGGGCACTTAGAATTATCCATAATGTGGGCTTCAAGGAGCACACAAATAGCCTATTTTTAAGGTCAAAACTATTAAAATATCCTGAATTAGTACAATATTTGACAGGGCTTATTATGTTTGAAGCAAGAAGTTATCAATTGCCTGCAAATATTCAAGGTTTATTCAGAGAAAGGGATGTAGGGTATAACACACTTTAGCACTTTAGCACAAGGAAAAGTTTCGGTGTCTCAGTCTGTGGGGTGAAAGTATGCAACAGCCTGAGTGACGAACTCAAACACTCTTCAAACATTGAACATTTTAAGAAATTGTACAAATGTAATATTTTGGTTGTGTATAGTGAGGTCGAGGCTTATTTAGAATGTGAGTATGAATGACATATATGACTTACTTATGATGATATGTTGAGAATTGTAAGCACATTGTTTTGGGCAAATTGAGTTATGTGGATCCAGATGAAAGGTATACAATGTGGTTCAGAGGAAACTGGATATTAGTTACAGTAACTATGTAAAAAAAAAAAAGGGGGGGGATTCAAAAAGTGTATACTTTTTCCATTACCCTTTTGAGCTATGTTTTTTTTCTTCATTTTATTAATTACATTTTCTTTTCTTTTTTGTGAAATAATAATATTGTCATTGAGCACAAGATTGTTTACTGGAGATACCTATGTTTTTTTGGACTGGACTCTCCCACTATTATGTTAGATCCACTACGGACTGGACTCTCACACTATTATGTTAGATCCACTATGGACTGGACTCTGACAATATTATGTTAGATCCACTATGGACTAGACTCTCACACTATTATGCTAGATCCACTATGGACTAGACTCTCACACTATTATGCTAGATCCACTACGGACTGGACTCTCACTATTATGTTACATCCACTATGGACTGGACTCTCACACTATTATGTTAGATCCACTATGGACTGGACTCTCACTATTATGTTACATCCACTATGGACTGGACTCTCACACTATTATGTTAGATCCACTATGGACTGGACTCTCACACTATTATGTTAGATCCACTATGGACTGGACTCACACTATTATGTTAGATCCACTATGGACTGGACTCTCACACTATTATGTTAGATCCACTATGGACTGGACTCTCACTATTATGTTACATCCACTATGGACTGGACTCTCACACTATTATGTTAGATCCACTATGGACTGGACTCTCACTATTATGTTACATCCACTATGGACTGGACTCTCACACTATTATGTTAGATCCACTATGGACTGGACTCTCACACTATTATGTTAGATCCACTATGGACTGGACTCTCACTATTATGTTAGATCCACTATGGACTGGACTCTCCCACTATTATGTTAGATCCACTACGGACTGGACTCTCACACTATTATGTTAGATCCACTATGGACTGGACTCTCCCACTATTATGTTAGATCCACTACGGACTGGACTCTCACACTATTATGTTAGATCCACTATGGACTGGACTCTCACTATTATGTTAGATCCACTATGGACTGGACTCTCACACTATTATGTTAGATCCACTATGGACTGGACTCTCACACTATTATGTTAGATCCACTATGGACTGGACTCTCACACTATTATGTTAGATCCACTATGGACTGGACTCTCACACTATTATGTTAGATCCACTATGGACTGGACTCTCACACTATTATGTTAGATCCACTATGGACTGGACTCTCACACTATTATGTTAGATCCACTATGGACTGGACTCTCACGCTATTATGTTAGATCCACTACCAGGTGGTAGGTGTTGCCCAGACATATCTTACCGGCCTCATGCCCAGGTGGTAGGTGTTGCCCAGACATATGTGACAGCCGAGGGCATCCAGCTGGTCCGCGGTGATCCCCTTCATGGTCCCCTGAGTACCCACCGGCATGAACACCGGCGTGCTGACGGTGCAGTGCGGCAGCTTCAGGTCGCAAGCCCTGGCTTTGGTCACCGGACACTCCGCCACGACGTGCAGAGCCAAAGGGGACGCGGCGGCAGAGAGACTTTTTCTGACTAAACCTGCCGCTCTCGACAGCGTCTCCATGTTGGTTTGATCACGTGACGCAGAAGTGGGGGTGACCGGCTCTTCCGACCAATCAAAAACTAGAAAACTTCTTCTTCTTTGATTTATTGGTGGTTGACGAGCAACCTTTTGGTGCGCATTAGCGCCATCTATTGACATGGAGTGTGGACCGAGGTGGAACTCTACTCTATATTCCCTGTCTTTTTTAAAAAATATATATATATATAATGCTTTGTAACCTATGTTTTCTGAGTGCAATCCAATTTGCGAGTGCAATTTAGCATGAATTGATTAACGTGGACCCCGACTTAAACAAGTTGAAAAACTTATTGGGGTGTTACCCTTTAGTGGTCAATTGTACTGAATATGTACTGTACTGTGCAATCTACTAATACAAGTTTAAATCAATCAGTGTTTTTCAACCACTGCGCCACGTGAGATACAGTCTGGTGTGCCGTGGGAGATTATCTCATTTCACCTATTTGGGTTAAACATTTTTTTTGCAAACTAGTAATTATAGTCTGCAAATGATGTGTTGTTGTTGAGTGTCGGTGCTGTCTAGAGCTCGGCAGAGTAGCCGTGTAATACTCTTCCATATCAGTAGGTGGCAGCAGGTAGCTAATTGCTTTGTAGATGTCGGGAACAGCGGGAGGCAGGGTGCAGGTAAAAAGGTGTCTAATGCTTAAACCAAAAATAAACAAAAGGTCAGTGCCCCTAAGAAAAGGCATTGAAGCTTAGGGAAGGCTATGCAGAACGAAACTAAAACTGAACTGGCTACAAAAACAGAATGCTGGACGACAGCAAAGACTTACTGTGGAGCAAAGACGGCATCCACAAAGTACATCCGAACATGACATGACAATCAACAATGTCCCCACAAAGGAGTATAAAAACAACTGAAATATTCTTGATTGCTAAAACAAAGTAGATGCGGGAAATATCGCTCAAAGGAAGACATGAAACTGCTACAGGAAAATACCAAAAAAAGAGAAAAAGCCACCGAAATAGGAGCGCAAGACAAGAACTAAAATACTAAACTCCAAATAAGTCAGGGTGTGATGTGACAGGTGGTGACAGTACACCTACTTTGAGACAAGAGCTAGTGATGCATGCTTGGTTATGCTTTAAAGTCATATCCAACAATTGTGACGACGACTTTTTACTGTCAACTGAGTTTCGTTTTTTTAATGATTTCTACTGGTGGTGTGCCTCCGCATTTTTACAACGCAGAAAATGTGCCTTGGCTCAAAAAAAGGTTGAAAAACACTGATATAGTTGATGTAGATGCACTTATCGGCTGTACAAATTGACTTCACACAAGAGAAGTGTACGACACTTCTCTTGTTGCCTTATTTGTATTTGACTTTATTAAATGTATTTATATTATCATTTGGTGCAGCCGGGCCGTTGGATGTCCAGCACGTTCGCTAGCAGTTAGCATGCTAGCTTTTTCAGAGAATCTTAAACCCGCAGCTGTACAAAAAATTATTCCCGGGCGCGGCCACCGCTGCTGCTCACTGCTCCCCTCACCCCCCATGGGTCAAATGCAGAGGATAGTCTCACCACAGCTAGTGTGTGTGTGTGTGTGACAATCATTGCTACTTTAAACTTTTTTCCCCCCTTCTTGAACATTATTTACCGCTTTTTTAAATCTTCTTTTCTATATGATTTGTATTTGTACCTCTCTTCCCACATCACTCCGTTATCACAAACACTAACCCTTCCACTTCACTAACCACTTCCTTTATCATTATGGAAAATAGTACTGGACTTATTATGCGGCCATGTTGGTTTGATCACGTGACACAGAAGTGGGTTTGACCGGTTCTTCCGACCAATCGAGAACGAGTAGACTTTCCGTTATTAAGGCCAATCAGAGGGCGCTTCATTAAGAGTGACAGCACGATCAGCCAATAGATGCCCGAGTTTTACAGCTCAGAGGCGGAGCCTGACTTACCGGTTTCTATCGGATGTCGCGTCCCCGCTGACCGGATAGTGTTTGTGGAGAAGAAGTTTTGTTTGCGACTTTTCCCCCCCCGTCCGCCTCGGCTCCACTTCTCCCAATTACGCGACATGTTTTCGGTGTGAATTAACACCGCGTCGGTGTTTACCGTAACTCTCCGCCCTTTGATTGTCGCGTCACCACTCCCGTCGAGCTAATCTACGCGGGCTAGCTAACGTTAGCCTCCGCTCGACTCTTTTCTAGCCGCTTGTGTGGAGCTCAGCCGGGCCGGAGAAGCCATGGGGAACCGGGGCATGGAAGACCTGATTCCCCTCATCAACAAGCTCCAGGACGCCTTCAGCTCCATCGGGCAGAGCTGCAACTTGGACCTTCCTCAGATCGCCGTGGTCGGCGGGCAGAGTGCCGGGAAGAGCTCCGTTCTGGAGAATTTCGTGGGCAGGTAAGCTAACAATGTTACACATTTGACTGTAAATATCTACAACTAAACACCAGTTGTTTTTTTCTTAAATTCATATCTTCTTCTTTTCGTGTCTTTGAAGCGTGTGGTTATAAGTTAAAGTTCCAATGATTTTATCCTCTGCATTTGTCCCATCACACTTGTTCACCCCCTGGGAGGTGAGGGGAGCAGTGAGCAGCAGCAGTGGCCACGCTCAGGAATCATTTTGGCGATTTAACCCCCAATTCCAACCCTTGATGCTGAGTGCCAAGCAAGGAGGCAACAGGTCCCATTTTTATAGTCTTTGGTATGACTCGGCCGGGGTTCGAACTCACGACCAACCGACCTCAGGGCGGACACTCTAACCACTAGGCCACTGAGCAGGTATATGATAGCTTCCCATTTTTTTTGCATTGTCGTTGAACTCTGCGAGCATGTGGTTATAAGTTAAAGTTCCAATGATTTTATCCTCTGCATTTGTCCCATCACACTTGTTCACCCCCTGGGAGGTGAGGGGAGCAGTGAGCAGCAGCGGTGGCCACGCTCGGGAATCATTTTGGCGATTTAACCCCCAATTCCAACCCTTGATGCTGAGTGCCAAACAGGGATGCAATGGGTCCCGTTTTTATAGTCTTTGGTATGACTCGGCCGGGGTTCAAACTCACGACTAACCGACCTCAGGGCGGACACTCTAACCACTCGGCAGATTCCCATTTTTTTGCATTGTCGTTGAACTCTGCGAGCATGTGGTTATAAGTTAAAGTTCCAATGATTTTGTCCTCTGCATTTGTCCCATCACCCTTGTTCACCCCCTGGGAGGTGAGGGTGAGCAGTGAGCAGCAGCGGTGGCCGCCCTCGGGTATCATTTTGGCGATTTAACCCCCAATTCTAACCCTTGATGCTGAGTGCCAAGCAGGGAGGCAACAGGTCCCATTTTTATAGTCTTTGGTATGACTCGGCCGGGGTTCGGACTCACGACCAACCGACCTCAGGGCGGACACTCTAACCACTAGGCCACTGAGCAGGTATATGACAGCTTCCCATTTTTTTTTGCATTGTCGTTGAACTCTGCAAACATGTGGTTATAAGTTAAAGTTCCAATGATTTTATCCTCTGCATTTGACCCATTACCCTCACCCGCTGGGAGGTGAGGGTGAGCAGTGAGCAGCAGCGGGAATCATTATGGCGATTTAACCCCCAATTCCAACCCTTGATGCTGAGTGCCAAGCAGGGAGGTAATGGGTCCCATTTTTATAGTGTTTGGTATGAACTCACAACCTACCGACCTCAGTGCGGACACTCTAACCACTACGCCACTGTGCAGGTATATGACAGCTTCCCATTTCTTTTGCACTGTCGTTTATGGTAAATGGTAAACGGGTCATACTTGTATAGCGCTTTTCTACCTTCAAGGTACTCAAAGCCCTTTGACACTATTTCTACATTCACCCATTCACACACTGATGGCGGTAGCTGCCATGCAAGGCCCTAACTACGACCCATCATGGAGCAAGGGTGAAGTGTCTTGCTCGAGGACACACGGATGGTGTTGAGGTTGGTAGAAGGTGGGGATTGAACCAGGAACCCTGAGGTTGCTGGCACGGCCACTCTCCCAACCGCGCCACGCCGTCCCTCGTTGAACTCTGCGAGATCTTCTAAGCTGCACTGGTTGGATTCGCAGGTGGTTGGGCCGGTTTTGTAGCCCCATCTGGCCATAGCAGCTTTTGATCGCCCTGTTCCTGTTCTCAGGCGGTTTAGTGTCTTCCACCGGACCCATGGTGTTTCCGACCCGGGGGGATTCCCATGTCAATAGGAGGAGGGGTGGGGGTCTTTCTCTAGTCTTTGTGTCCATAGCTGGAGTCTGGTTTCTTCCCGAGATGTTGTTAGGGGCTGGACATTGCTGAGGAAGCTTCTCCTTGACTTCAGACGTTGGGCTGAGGGTTCACGTCCACGGTAGCTTTTGTGAACTCTACTCGGCTGGCAATTTCCCGTCTCACGTCTGCAGGGGCAATGCCAGCGAGGAGATGTTGGTTGTTCAGGTTGGTAGGCTTCAAGCAACCAGTGATCAAGCGGCAGGTGTTGTTCAGCTGTGCTGTGGCTCCCCATTTGGAAATTTTCAGTTTCCGCAAGACGTTGTTTCGGGAGCTGACTTTCAGTTTGGTGTCTTTGATGTGTTCCTTGAAGGAGAGGGTGCGGTCCTGGGTTACGCCAAGGTAGACAGGGTTGGTACAGTTCTCAAGTGGCGTTCCAGACCATGTGATGCTAAGAGGTCGGTTCGCATCCCGGTTCCTGAGATGGAACGAACAGACTTGGGTTTGAATGTAAATGTTTTCGCTCGTAGTGGAGGAGTAGCTCATCTAGGGCTGAGGTGAGGTTTGCTTCTACCGCTTCAAACGTACTCTCTTGAGATGTTACACCGAGGTCGTCAGCGTAGATGAATCGTTCAGTGTTCTGGTCCATTGGCTGGTCGTCGGTATCGATGCTATACAGTAGTGGAGCCAGCACACTACCTTGAGGTAGGCCGTTCTTCTGTCGTCGCCAGAGACTTTGCTTGTTGTTTAAAGGCCTACTGAAATGATTTTTTTTTATTTAAACGGGAATAGCAGATCCATTCTATGTGTCATACTTGATCATTTCGCGATATTGCCATATTTTTGCTGAAAGGATTTAGTAGAGAACAGCCCTTTGAGACACTTGTGATTTAGGGCTATATAAATAAACATTGATTGATTGATTGATTAAAAATCGACGATAAAGTTCGCAACTTTTCCTCGCTGATAAAAAAAGCCTTGCCTGTAGCGGAAGTAGCGTGACGTCACAGGAGCTAGTATTCCTCACGATTCCCTGTTGTTTACAATGGAGCGAGAGAGATTCGGACCGAGAAAGTGACGATTACCCCATTAATTTGAGCGAGGATGAAAGATTCGTAGATGAGGAACGTTACAGTGAAGGACTTGAGAGGCAGTGATGGACGTATCTTTTTTCGCTCTGACCGTAACTTAGGTACAAGCTGGCTCATTGGATTCCGCACTCTCCTTTTTCTATTGTAGATCACAGATTTGTATTTTAAACCACCTCGGATACTATATCCTCTTGAAAATGAGAGTCGAGAACGCGAAATGGACATTCAGTGCCTTTTATCTCCACGACAATACATCTGCGAAATGCTTTAGCTACGAGCTAATGTGATAGCATCTTGCTTTAACTGCATATAGAAACAAAAGAAATAAACCCCTGACTGGAAGGATAGATAGAAAATCAACAATACTATTAAACCGTGGACATGTAAATACACGGTTAATGCTTTACAGGCTGGCGAAGGTTAACAATGCTGTGCTAACGACGCCATTGAAGCTAACTTAGCAACCGGACTGCACAGAGCTATGCTAAAAACATTAGCTCTCCACCTACGTCAGCCAGCCCTCATTTGCTCATCAACACCCGTGCTCACCTGCGTTCCAGCGATCGGCAGAAAGACGAAGGACTTCACCCGATGCGTTTGGCGGCCCGGAGACGTAGGAAGTCAAGGTGAGGTCGACGGCTAGCGCGGCTAGCGCTCCAACAAAGTCCTCCTGGTTGTGTTGCTGTAGTCCGCTGCTAATACACTGATCCCACCTACAACTGTCTTCTTTGCAGCCTTCATTGTTCATTAAAAAAATTGCAAAAGATGTCCAGAATACTGTGGAATTATGAAATGAAAACAGAGCTTTTTGTATAGGATTCTACGGGGTACCATAACTTCCGTTACTCGGACTTCGTCACGCGCATACGTCATCATACCGCGATGTTTCAGCCGGATATTTCCCGGGAAGTTTTAAATGTCACTTTATAAGTTAACCCGGCCGTATTGGCATGTGTTGCAATGTTAAGATTTCATCATTGATATATAAACTATCAGACTGCGTGGTCGCTAGTAGTGGCTTTCAGTAGGCCTTTAAAGTAACATAGAAGCGCCTGTCTTTCAAGAGGGCTCCAATGAGGCCTGTGAGCGCCAGATCTTTTGTCATCTCCAGGATCTTTTTTAGGAGGAGGCGGTGGTTCACAGTGTTGTATGCGGCAGACAGATCGACGAAGACGGCACCTGTTACCAGTCCATTCTGAAACCCATCCGCAATATGTTGGGTGAGATTCAGAAGTTGGCTGAAAATTCAAATGTGCAGCTCTAATCATTGTTGATTTAGGTTGCACATTAGAGTAACAGGAAAAAGAAGGGAGTTATTCGCGTTCATAAAAACGTTATTATTATTAGTTTTAGATTATTATTTCTTCGGTCAGTGGTCAACAAAATAAAGAAACCGTTTTACATAAACAAACAGTTGTACATTCATAAATTGAAAATGTTGCAGACCGAAAGGGTTTAGGCTGAAGTTGAACACTTATTGCGCCTAACCCTATAAACAATGTCAAATACAAGATGAGCTTCCTATAAATATGAAATTTCCTTTGCACACCATATTATAAATACACATTGTACACAACATAAACACTGTTCAATTATATACACAGTAAAGACATGTGAAATATCCTTGTACACGTGTTAGTTAAACCTTTGTACCAATTATGTACTATATCCAAACAAATGTGTGAATGGAGCTGGAACATTTTAAGGAATGATCATAATGATATTATGATATGATAAATGGGTCCAAAAAGTATTTGACAAAGTTATTTAATACTTTCTGGTCCCATTTGCTTTTAACAAAATAAATCAAGTATTGTGAGTGTATCTTACCTCTCTGTATTTGTATCTGAAGCAGCAATAGCTATCCTCCATGAAAACGTACTTTGTATGATCACATTTATTTTGTCTTAAAGTCCAGTTTAGAGAAGTATTTAATCTTGGATACAGTATATAATCCTCCATATTGGCAGACAGTGTTTCCCATAAACTGCCAAGATACCTGTGGTGGTGGGGGCGTGGCTATGGGCGTGGTCACCATGCCATCATCGAGTAATTTGCATAATTTACTACAATACCATACCATACCATACCAACTGTATTTATAAAGCCAATTGATATGATTTTCTCTAAAAAGGCTCAAAAAAATGTATACTTACTAATTAATAATAACAGTTTTGTTTTAAACGTCCATCCATCCATTTTACAATATAATTACAACACTTTATGTACATATTTATATATAGATTTGAACGATAAGTTATTCACTGAAATATATTTATTAATTGTGGTTCTTACAAAAATATATCTTTATAAAATATAAAAGCTAAAATGTCTCTTAAAGCTCTGCCCCTTTAATTAGTGCATAGTAAATAATTTAACTTTAGCCTACTACTACAACCATATTATTTACCAGCAACATAAAGTGAAACAGAGGCAGAGGTGTCCTGCCACAGTCAGTAACAAATAAACAGAAAACAGTAGTGGTCAAATACAAATAAGGCAATAAGAGAAGTATCCTACACTTCTCTTTTGTAAAGTAAATCTGAACAGGTGATATGGGCATCTACATCAACTATATGATTTGCCTGATCAGCGGCTTTACTTTGAGCTCCTCCCGGATGACAGAGCTTCTCACCCTATCTCTAAGGGAGAGACCCGCCACCCGGCGGAGGAAACTCATTCGGGCTGCTTGTACCCTTGATCTTGTCCTTTCGGTCATAACCCAGAGCTCATGACCATAGGTGAGGATGGGAACGTATTTTGACCAGTAAATTGAGAGCTTTGCCTTCCGGCTCAGCTCCTTCTTCACCACAACAGATCGATACAGCGTCCGCATTACTGAAGACGCCGCATTGATCCGCCTGTCGATCTCACCATCCACTCTTCCCTCACTCGTGAACAAGACTCCTAGGTACTTGAACTCCTCCACTTGGGGCAAGATCTCCTCCCTAACCCGGAGATGTCACTCCACCCTTTTCCAGGCGTGAACACATTAATTTAATTCAATTTAATTCCAAGCAATAAAACAATATTTTTGCATCTGACAAAAAACACCCACACACGTTGGCTTACTCTATTAAAAATGCCATGTTTGTTATAAATACAGTTTTAAGAGGAAAAAAAAGGCTGGCTTCCGTTGGAGAGACATGTGTCTGCTAGCTTGAGCGCCCCCACTTCTCCCCGTGTGGCAAGTCAGAGTAGCCCGGTCGCTGCTAGCATGCCGTGTGTTGTGCCTCGGTGTGCATTGTTTACACAACGTGCGGTACGCTACTTAATATGTCCTTGTGGAAACTCGTTCGGTACACCTCCGAACCGAACCGAAACCCCCGTGCCGGATCGGTTCAATACAAATACACGTACCGTTACACCCCTAATATATACATCTTATAGTTAAATGTCACACCAATGACTTGTCATTGTTTTTTCCACTGAGTAGAAGCAGCATAGCTTGTTTTGTCTTAGTTGAAATGTGTGCTAGGATAGTTAATTTTGACGCCCCTTTTCTTTTAGAATGTGGATTATACCAGCAAGAATGATACCAATTCCCTTTTGCAATGGCTCTTTTGCAACATATTTTGGGTCAAAAAGTGTAGACAGTCATTTGAACTTCCTTCTGCATCTTCCTCTTTTGCTACTTTTTAGGTACGACATTGAAGGGTACAGGCCCGGATGCCTATCTCCTCCTGTTGTTTTCTCCCATATCAACAGCCAATAAGATCACCCTGCGGATAACAAGAACCTAAACAGGCCCGCTCTCAGACAGCTTGTTCGACAGGTTTTCACACAAACAGAAGTGCTAGTGTGCAACCTGCTCAGGGATTGAGCCATCGTGCAAAAAGGAGGAAGCGCATTGGCCGGTAAAGTGGCGCTAGACACGCGTCAGCTTACAGACGCTCTTCTCTACGAGAGCCTGTCGTAACTTGCTTGTGGAGAATAAAGCCTAGACTGCTGCATACTTTATTATGAGAGACTTGACATGTCAGATGTTACTTCCCCAGGTGTGATCAACAATATGCAAATGCAACCTAAGTTCTTTACATTCTCACTGCGCCCAGTAATGCTGCAGCGCAGGTAATACCATCACGGTCAAGTAGTGCAACAGGAGAAGTCAAACATGGAAGTAATGGTAGTGGGAGGAGCCCCACAACGCCATAATACTGGGTGTGCTACCGTCACCGTGACTCATTGTTGACATGAAAGTCCAGGCTGCTCATTGTGTTGGTTTCACTTGTCTGTTACTCACAACCGTGTGGCAAGTCATTGGGTTGTCACTGTCACTAAGCGTAGACCCATCTGTGTTTTCTCCTCTGTGGTGAAGCTCTTTGGCTCCATCTCTATGTCCCCACAGCAAGAAATAAATCCCTCTTCCCCTTTCTCCTTTCATGCTGGCACAATAGAGGCGGAGTTGTTTCATGTAGTGAAGGCACTCTGAGCAAAACTCCTTCAAATCAAACACCCCTAAAGTAGTCCAATACAGAATTTCAAAGCATCATCAGGCCTGATAGCATGCCAAATCTTTACAAGTCTGGTAAGACTTTCGCTTTGTTTTTGTTTTCCCTACAATGATGGGAAAGAGAAAAAGTGTTAGGATGACCATATAATAGGGATGTAACGGTACGTGTATTTGTATTGAACCGTTTCGTACGGGGGTTCCGGTTCGGTTCGGAGGTGTACCGAACGAGTTTCCACACAAACATATTAAGTAGCGTACTACACGTTGTGTAAACAATGCACACCGAGGCACAACACACGGCATGCTAGCAGCTAACGGGCTAGGGTAGACTGACCATGCGTCCTCTTTTGCGGAGCTGTCCGGGCGGAGTTTCTTAAATGCCTCAAATGTCCGGCATTTTGAGTTCGGGTTGCGTGTATTTTCAATATACGTTCAGGGTTAAGAAGGGGTTAAAAACAAAACAAATTGTGTGCGCAGCAGCATTGGTGAGGGAGGGGCAGAGACAGAGAGAGAGAGAGAGTTATGATAAACGCGCATGCGTCGCCAGGTTTTGCTTTTTATCCATAGATTTATCACATTTAATTTTTTATTATCTATAGCAGGGGTGTCAAAAGTGTGCCCCGGAGGCCATTTGCGGCCCACAGCTAATGTTTTAAAGGCCCACGGCACATTCTAAAAATGCTATTAAAATAAACAAAAACATAAAAAAAGTGAAATAAAAAAGCTTAAAGGTTAAATGTAATTTAGAAAAAGTTGCAATGTTGACTAATAAAACAAAGCTGTTTTTTTTTCTTTCAAACTGTCATTGCTCAAAACATAATATTGAATCAAAATCAATGTTATTATGAATTATTGACCTATCCAAGGTTCCCATTACTTCACATCAATTATTCTACTAAGAAAAATATTTTTGGTGGAAGATTTTGCAAATTTGGTAAATAAATAACCCAAAAATTTATATTTTGTTGTTTTCTTACTGTACCGAAAATTAACCGAACTGTGATCTCTAAACCGAGGTATGTACCGAACCAAACTTTTTGTGTACCGTTACACCCCTACCATATAACCGGTAATTATTTAGTAGGCATGTAACGATAGGAAGTTATCGTGACAAATTATTATAGTTTATCATTATCGCAATATTGTTGAATGTGCTCAAAAAGTACTAATACAAACACTGAAATCTTTTGACTAAGTTATTTTTTTTAACAACAAATAAATAGACACGTGTTATAAAACCCACTATTTTGCATGTTTTGATCATGTTTTAGTCATAGTATTATGTTTGCTTTGACGGCTAAGCTTTTATTGTTTTAGATATTAGTTTGTACTGTAGCACTAAGATTTATTTAAATGAAAAGTGCGTAACAAACAAAATCTATTATTATTATTATTATTTATTATTATTTCTGCCGGGCGTTGTGATGTGTTACTATGTTCGGCGGTCCTTGAACGCTCCGTAAAAACACCTCAGTCTCGCAATCCTCTGATCATAGAGAGCACAGCTTGTAGGTTCATTCTGCACAATTGAGTAGATTAGTTTCTCAGGCACTATGTTTTTTTATGAATTTAGATTGGGGTAGGTCGTTGCTTCATAGGGAAATACATTAATGCCTCTTATTTTTATGTTCGCATCCAAGCTAGGTAGTCAGTCCTTAAGTTTAGCGAAGTGCAGGTATCATCACGGTTTTTCGATAAGTTTAACTTAAAAAGGTAAGACTAACCATCGGAAGTTTTACCGCGGTTATCAATGATACGGTTTATCGTTACGTCCCCATTTAATTTTCGTTATAGTTTTTTGACAAAAGTTTTAGTCAAACTCTATTCATCTAAATGGATTTATTTTTAGTCGACTGAATTCCCCAACATTTAATTTAAAGTAAATTTAGTAGACTAAAATATAAAGTATAAAATATAAGGCATTTTTATTAGGGATGTCCGATAATGGCTTTTTGCCGATATCCGATATTACGATATTGTCCAACTCTTTAATTACCGATACCGATATCAACCGATACCGATATCAACCGATATATGCAGTCGTGGAATTAACACATTATTATCCCTAATTTGGACAACCATGTATGGTGAAGATAAGGTACTTTTTAAAAATAATAATAAAATAAGATAACTAAATTAAAACATTTTCTTGAATAAAAAAGAAAGTAAAACAATATAAAAACAGTTACATAGAAACTAGTAATTAATGAAAATGAGTAAAATTAACTGTTAAAGGTTAGTACTATTAGTGGAGCAGCAGCACGCACAATCATGTGTGCTTACGGACTGTATCCCTTGCAGACTGTATTGATATATATTGATATATAATGTAGGAAGCAGAATATTGATAACAGAAAGAAATGGGGGGAGGGAGGTTTTTTGGGTTGGTGCACTAATTGTAAGTGTATCTTGTGTTTTTTATGTTGATTTAACAAAAAAAACCAAAAAAACAAAACGATACAGATAATAAAAAAAACGATGCCGATAATTTCCGATATTACATTTTAACGCATTTATCGGCCGATAATATCGGCTGGCCGATATTATCGGACATCCCTAATTTTTATGGTTTTCTTGAAAACACATTTATTTGGGCTAACACAAAAGCAGCATGATCATATGGTCAAAAAATATGTAATTAGTCATTTTTCTGCCACATGTCATTGTCAGGGTAGCACGGTGGTACAGGGGTTTCTGCGTGTGCCTCACAATACAAAGGTCCTGCGTTCAATCCCGGGCTCAGGCTCTTTCTGTGTGGAGTTTGCATGTTCTCCCCGTGACTGCGTGGGTTCCCTCCGGGTACTCCGGCTTCCTCCCGCCTCCAAAGACCTGGGGATAGGTTGATTGACAACACTAAATGGTCCCTAGAGTGTGAATCTATCTGTGTTGGCCCTGTGATGAGGTGGTTTCTTGTCCAGGGTGTACCCCGCCTTCCACCCGAGTGCAGCTGGGATCGGCTCCAGCACCCCCCTGCTACCCCAAAAAAGACAAGCTGTAGAAAATAGAAGGCTGTCATGGTCAATAAATATCTTTCAAGTAATTTTTTTTTGTATGTCAGCTTCATATGGTTTATCAGGTTGTGTATTTTAGTCTTCTTCAGAACTTTCTATGTAGTGTTTCTAGCATTTGAATGGAGACTTCAACGGTACTGACAGGTAATCCTGTGCTAGTAATCATGTTTCATGGTTTTCTTTAGTCACATGATTGTCACACATTTAAGAGTTGAAAACATAAGGCCCTGTTCCTGCATCTATAGGTTCCTGTAGAGGTGTGTGGTTTGTGTTTCCACCGCATTTCACAGTTCAGGGTGGTTCATACGAATCAGGCTGATGATGTATGGAGGTGTGGTTTACTATATTTCTATACTCATACCATGTAAATAAGCAGACAATATTAGATCACAGTTATTTTACAAAAAAGTAAATAATTGAAATACAGAGCAATCATATAAAAAAGATATGATTTAAAAAATAAAGGGTACCAAATACTTCATAAAAAGTCAGGCTTTTGTCCGCGGTGTCCAACTGTCAGAAAGTCGTTCTCTCTGTAAATGATGAATTCATGAACGTCCTTTTTAGCTGTGAATAACAATATTTCAATAATAAATGTCAGGGTTTATCTCACGCAGACAACACAAACACAACATTGGCTGTAACGTTAGCTTGTTAGCATCAGCATTCTGTTCAGTGGGGTTGAGGGTAAAAACTACACAAAGGGAGTGTCGCTGACTACTTTTACAACATGTAATAAAGTAAATAGTTAATATTTGATGTTATTAAGCTTCATTCCACTTGTGTACTGCTTCCTTTTTTTTACATTTGTCCAACACAATCAGAGTAGTAAGCAGCTGAGGTCGTCGCTTAAAGGCAGTTTTTAGTACTCCTTCGTAAATGGGTTTAAAGGCCTACTGAAAGCCACTACTAGCGACCACGCAGTCTGATAGTTTATATATCAATGATGAAATCTTAACATTACAACTCATGCCGGGTTAACTTATAAAGTGCAATTTTAAAATTCCTGCCACACTTCCGGTTGAAAAACTCCTTTGGATATGATTTATGGGCGTGACGTCACAAAATCCACGGAAGTGGTTGGACCCCATCGAACCCGGTACAGAAACCTGTTGTTTTCTTCGACAAAATTCCACAGTATTCTGGACATTTGTGTTGGTGAATCTTTTGCAATGTGTTTAATGAACAATGGAGGCTGCAAAGAAGAACGTTGTAGGTGGGATCGATCGGTGTATTAGCGGCTAAGTACAATACTTACAGCAACACAACAAGGACTACTTACAACGCCTAGCCGATGCTTGCCGCCAAACCCACGGGTGAAGTCCTTCGTCGCGCCGTCGATCGCTGGAACGCAGGTGAGCACGGCTGTTGATGGGAAGATGAGGGCTGGCTGGCGTAGGTGGAGCACTAATGTTTTTATCATAGTTCTGTGAGGTCCGGTTGCTAAGTTGCTAAATTAGCCTTAGCGTCGTTAGCAACAGCATTGTTAAGCCTTACCAGGCTGAGAATTTTTAACCGTGTAGTTACATGTACATGGTTTAATAGTATTGTTGATTTTCTGTCTATCCTTCCAGTCAGGGGTTTGTTTATTTTGTTTCTATCTTCATTTGAGAACTATGCTATCACGCTAGCTCAGTAGCTAAGTGTGTCACCGATGTATTGTCGTGGAGATAAAAGTCACTTTAAATGTCCATTTCGCGTTCTCGACTCTCATTTTCAAGAGGATATAGTATCCGAGGTGGTTTAAAATACAAATCCGTGATCCACAATAGAAAAAGGAGAGAGTGTGGAATCCAATGAGCCAGCTTGTACCTAAGTTACGGTCAGAGCGAAAAAAGATACGTCCATCACTGCCTCTCCAGTCCTTCACTGTAACGTTCCTCATCTACGAATCTTTCATCCTCGCTCAAATTAATGGGGTAATTGTCGCTTTGTCGCTCCGAATCTCTCGCTCCATTGTAAACAACGGGGAATTGTGAGGAATACTAGCTCCTGTGACGTCACGCTACTTCCGGTACAGGCAAGGCTTTTTT
>NC_084736.1:3843488-3913488 GCF_033978785.1 Entelurus aequoreus
GAAATGAATATCGATACTAACACCGGTATACCGTACAACCCTAATAGGTATATAGTCATTAAACTCTGTGGAAATGAGTATCGATATTAACACCGGTATACCGTACAACCCTAATAGGCATATAGTAATTAAACTCTGTGGAAATGAATATCGATACTAACACTGGTATACGGTACAACCCTAATAGGCATATAGTCATTAAACTCTGTGGAAATGAATATCGATACTAACACCGGTATATGGTACCACCCTAATACGCATATAGTCATTAAACTCTGTGGAAATGAATATCGATACTAACACCGGTATACCGTACAACCCTAATTGGTATATACTCATTAAACTCTGTGGAAATGAATATCGATACTAACACCGGTATACCGTACAACCCTAATAGGTATATAGTCATTAAACTCTGTGGAAATGAATATCGATACTAACACCGGTATACCGTACAACCCTAATAGGTATATAGTCATTAAACTCTGTGGAAATGAATATCGTACTAACACTGGTATACCGTACAACCCTAATAGGCATATAGTCATTAAACTCTGTGGAAATTAATATCGATACTAACACCGGTATACCGTACAACCCTAATAGGTATATAGTCATTAAAGTCTGTGGAAATGAATATCGTACTAACACCGGTATACCGTACAACCCTAATAGGCATATAGTCATTAAACTCTGTGGAAATGAATATCGATACTAACACCCGTATACCGTACAACCCTAATAGGTATATAGTCATTAAACTCTGTGGAAATGAATATCGTACTAACACTGGTATACCGTACAACCCTAATAGGCATATAGTCATTAAACTCTTTGGAAATGAATATCGATACTAACACTGGTATACCGTACAACCCTAATAGGCATATAGTCATTAAACTCTGTGGAAATGAATATCGATACTAACACCGGTATACCGTACAACCCTAATAGGCATATAGTCATTAAACTCTGTGGAAATGAATATCGATACTAACACCGGTATACCGTACAACCCTAATAGGTATATAGTCATTAAACTCTGTGAAAATGAGTATCGATATTAACACCGGTATACCGTACAACCCTAAGAAGCTTTGAATTCTGACGCTCTACGTGTCTTTAAGGAACATTTGTCCTAAGAATGGGATTTCTAAATAAAATTGCTACGTCCCACTGGGGTGAGTTTTCCTTGCCCGTATGTGGGCTCTGTACCGAGGATGTCGTTGTGGCTTGTACAGCCCTTTGAGACACTTGTGATTTAGGGCTATATAAATAAACATTGATTGATTGATTGCTACTGATTGATTTTTATTAGACTTTTTTTCCCCCTTCTACTGCGAGGAATCTAAATTTTAGTAAACCAAAATGACAGTAGACTGTATTTGTGTAGTTCCGACCTCTTAGTTGTGTTGCTCATTCTGACTAGCTGAGTGTCCCACAGTGCAGGAAGGGTATAGTATCTTCACGCTGCAAGCTGTCCGGGGTGGAGGTCCTTTTTCTACTATCTGCTGCTATCAGCCTCAGGGTGAAAAAAATAGCGGTAGGATCATGTCTTGGGTTTAAAGGCGCAGCAGATTTGAATCTCACACGTGAATGAAACCCTAACGTTCCATTAACAAGCCATTAGTTGAAACTTGGCAGATAATGATAACTTCCACTCAGTGTTGGTGTCTTGCCACAACATTAGGTACACCTGCCCACTTCAATTATCCAATGCATCCAAAAATGACTTCTTTAGACCAGAGGTGTCAAAGTGCTTTTCACTGAGGGCCACATCGCCGTTATGTTTGGCCCCAGAGGGTCGCTTCTAACAGTGAATACTATTACCAGCATTTTATTAGTACATTTTTTTAAAACTAAAATGTAAAAAAAAATATGGTAAGTTGCAATAATTTCACCTCAAAATGTAGTGTATATCAGTGGTCCCCAACCTTTTTGTACTTGCGGACCAGTCAACGCTGGGGGGGGGGGGGGGTATGGGTTTTTTGTTGTTGTTTTTTGTCATAATGAAATACAATCATGTGTGCTTACGGACTGTATCCCTGCAGACTGTATTGATTTACAGTATATTGATATATAATGTATATATTGTGTTTTTCATGTTGATTTAAAGGCCTACTGAAAGCCACTACTAGCGACCACGCAGTCTGATAGTTTATATATCAATGATGAAATCTTAACATTGCAACACATGCCAATACGGCCGGGTTAACTTATAAAGTGACATTTTAAATTTCCCGCTAAACTTCCGGTTGAAAACGTCTATGTATGATGACGTATGCGCGTGACGTCACTAGTTAAACGGAAGTATTCGGACACCATTGAATCCAATACAAAAAAGCTCTGTTTTCATCTCAAAATTCCACAGTATTCTGGACATCTGTGTTGGTGAATCTTTTACAATTTGTTTAATGAACAATGAAGACTGCAAAGAAGAAAGTTGTAGGTGGGATCGGTGTATTAGCGGCTGGCTGTAGCAACACAACCAGGAGGACTTTGACTTGGATAGCAGACGCGCTAGCCGCCGCTAGCCACCGACCGCACGGATGATCGGGTGAAGTCCTTCGTCCTTCGGTCGATTGCTGGAACGCAGGTGAGCACGGGTGTTGATGAGCAGATGAGGGCTGGCTGGCGAAGGTGGAGCGCTAATGTTTTTAGCATAGCTCTGTGAGGTCCCGTTGCTAAGTTAGCTTCAATGGCGTCGTTAGCAACAGCATTGTTAAGCTTCGCCAAGCTGGAAAGCATTAACCGTGAATTTACAGGTCCATGGTTTAATAGTATTGTTGATTTTCTGTCTATCCTTCCAGTCAGGGGTTTATTTCTTTTGTTTCTATCTGCATTTGAGCCCGATGCTATCACGTTAGCTCCGTAGCTAAAGTGTTTCTCCGATGTATTGTCGTGGAGATAAAAGTCACTGTGAATGTCCATTTCGCGTTCTCGACTCTCATTTTCAAGAGGATATAGTATCAGAAGTGGTTTAAAATACAAATCCGTGATCCACAATAGAAAAAGGAGAAAGAGTGGAATCCAATGAACCCTTGTACCTAAGTTACGGTCAGAGCGAAAAAAGATACGTCCTGCACTGCAATCTAGTCCTTCACTCTCACGTTCCTTATCCACGAATCTTTCATCCTCGCTCTAATTAATGGGGTAATCGTCGCTTTCTCGGTCTGAATCTCTCTCGCTGCATTGTAAACAATAGGGAAAATATGGGCAGCCCTTCCTCCTGTGACGTCACGCTACTTCCGGTATAGGCAAGGCTTTTTTTTTATCAGCGACCAAAAGTTGTGAACTTTATCGTCGATGTTCTCTACTAAATCCTTTCAGCAAAAATATGGCAATATCGCGAAATGATCAAGTATGACACATACAATGGATCTGGTATCCCCGTTTAAATAAAAACATTTCATTTCAGTAGGCCTTTAATTAAAAAAATAATAATAATAATTTTTTATTTTTTTTTATTTCTTGTGTGGCCGCGGCCCGGTACCAATCGGTCCACGGACCGATACCGGGCCGTGGCCCGGTGGTTGGGGACCACTGGTTTATATTACTGTATACCGGGGCGGTATAGCTCGGTTGGTAGAGTGGCCGTGCCAGCAACAACAAAAAAAGTACTGTTTTTTTCATTTAGAGAAAAATGCTGTAAAAACCACATTAAATTTCACAATTTTACCATGAAATCTATTGCTACTTTTACATTGCGCAATTTGATGGATAACTTGCTCTGAAATCATTATTATTAATATTTATTTCAATTTAAAAATGGTCTGTATGTTTGATCATATATTTTTGCATAATTAGACAATATTTAAGTGGACATAATTTTTTGCGATTACATGGAGTACATATATTTTTTTCCTCCCAAAATAGAAAGAAAGAATACATTTATTCAGTAAGACAAGTGACAGTACTTTATTGATACATATTATTTCCAGGCTTTCCAGGGCCAAATAAAATGAAATGGCGCGGGCCACATGTGGCCTCCGGGCCTTGAGTTTGACACCGGTGCTTTAGACAGATTGTTGGTTTTTCAAGAGAGGATGCTTCAAGGAAAGAGGACGTTTCTCCAGTCCAGCTTCTCTCCCTGCCCTACTCTCCCTCTCACCGACGCTCGTTCTCGTCCATCCATAATGCATGAAACGATACACAATCTGCTCAGCCTCGTTCATCATTTACAGCCCATCAATAATGGAACCAAGACCTCTTGCTTCCTTCCAATATGCCCCTCCAATTAAACCCACTCTCTACCCCCACAACTCCCTTTATTGGGGCTGAGTTCTGACTGTGAATGGCTGACAGCACGCTGGATAGTGTCATTATTTCGGCATCGCACACACACACACACAAACACAGGAGGCGTGGCTCCATTGGTAAAGCAGCCGTGGCAGCAACTTGAGGGTTCCAGGTTTGATCCCCGCATCTGCCATCCTAGTCAGTGCTTTGGTGTCATTAGGCAAGACACTTTACATGCGATTTCAAATGTAGCTTAAAGATGTAGATAATGGGTTTCACTATGTCAAGCACTTTGAGTCTCTCGAGAAAAACATCATATAAATATAATTCACTTCACATGCTGTTCACCCTCTCTCTACACCAGGTGTGCCTCAGTGGGCAGGCCTTAGTCTAAGGTAAGCTATGTTTTCATGAAACGGCGAGAGTGCGCGCCAAATTAGCTGTTTGACGGAGCCACAATCATTTGCTTGTCTCAAATTTATGGCATTTGGCCCCGTGCCATGTTTCTAGGGTTGGGTATCGTTTGAATTTGAACGATTCCGATTCTTTGTTTCGATTCCGATTCCTGACGATTCTCGATTCCGATTCTTTTAAGAGGCAGGGTCAAAAAAAAGTTTAGGATATTTTAAATGGGCTAGCTAACCTACAGTCTTTCTGAATGAAATAGTCTGACATTCTCCATCAATTTTAATTCTATTAACTTTTTATGAACTTTACTATAAATTCCTCACAGGGCTGTTTTCAACTAGAATATAAATATCAAATCTATGAACTTGAATATAAATATTATAAATTATGAATACATTTTCCCAGGGGTACACTTTCCACAAGAGAGTTTTATTTTTGAAAACCTCATGAAAACACATTTACACATAAGTGTATGATGCTGCAGGAAACCTCATGAAAACACATTTACACATAAGTGTATGATGCTGCAGGAAACCTCATGAAAACACCTTTACACACAAGTGTATGATGCTGCAGGAAACCTCATGAAAACACCTTTACACACAAGTGTATGATGCTGCAGGAAACCTCATGAAAACACATTTACACACACAAGTGTATGATGCTGCAGGTACTTAAAAATGTTACCGTGCTCCCACTGATGGGCTAACCTGGTGCAGAAAATAAACAATAAGAAACAACTTGCAAAAGCCAGTCCAGATTAGCAGCAGGTACAGTATAAAATCAGATACAGTTTTTGTTTAGGAAAATGACCATATCCGCCTTCTCAGGCAGGATGCGTGAGCGTTCTGGACAGATAGTGTCTCCTGCTGTGGAAAATACACGTTCGCTGGGTGTGGAAGAAGCTTGAACGCATAAATATGAGAATGCGCGATCTGACAGCAAAGGATAAGTCTTTTGTTGGTTCCACCGGACCACCACCATGCAGCAGGGTCGTCAGACATAAGTATCGGTGGAACGTCTCCACTCGTTTCTTGATGGACATGGAGCTCTGTTATTTCATTTTTTTTTGTAAAGTAAAGCCACACTTTCGACCGCCGACGCCCGCTATCCATGCTTGAGCTTGACTGACTCACTCGGCTATGCTACCACTTCCAGCGGTGGGCGCTTCTTCGTTGGTGTTCAGCGGCTTCTTCTTCCGGTTCGGCGGACACATTTTTTTCCGGTCGGCGGACTGGTATCAAAAATAGGAATCGAAATTTAAACTTTTGAACGATTCCGGGAGAATCGGAAAGTTAGTCCCGGTTCCAATCGATACTCGATACCCAACCCTACATGTTTCTGACTTCCGTGTGGCGCGTTGAGCAATCAAGCCCCTTTTTATTAGTGAAAACTATACACTCCTTTTTCAGACGATTGATAGCGGCCATGTTTTTTCAATCAATCTTGCTCAAATTTTAAATTTTTTTATGTGCCATGTAGGGCTGCAACTAACGATTAATTTGATGATCGATTAATCTGTCGATTATTACTTCGATTAATAATCGGATAAAAGAGACAAACTACATTTCTATCCTATCCAGTATTTTATTGGAAAAAAAACAGCATACTGGCACCATACTTATTTTGATTATTGTTTCTCAGCGGTTTGTAAATGTTTCAGTTTATAAATAAAGGTTTATTTAAAAAAAATTAATTAAAAAAAAGCCTTTGCGCATGCGCATAGCATAGATTCAACGAATCGATGACTAAATTAATCGGCAACTATTTTTATTATCAATTTTAATTAGAGATGTCCGATAATATCGATCTGCCGATCTTATCGGCCGATAAATGCGTTAAAATGTAATATCGGAAATTATTGGTATCGTTTTTTTTTATTATCAGTATCGTTTTTTAAAATTTATTTATTTATTTTTTTTTTTTAATTAAATCCACATAAAAAACACAAGATACACTTACAATTAGTGCACCAACCCAAAAAACCTCCCTCCCCCATTCACACTCATTCACACAAAAGGGTTGTTTCTTTCTGTTATTAATATTCTGGTTCCTACATTATATATCAATATATATCAATACAGTCTGCAAGGGATACAGTCCGTAAGCACACATGATTGTGCGTGCTGCTGGTCCACTAATAGTACTAACCTTTAACAGTTAATTTGACTAATTTTAATTAATTACTAGTTTCTATGTAACTGTTTTTATATTGTTTTACTTTCTTTTTTATTCAAGAAAATGTTTTTAATTTATTTATCTTATTTTATTTGATTCATTTTTAAAAAAAGTACCTTATCTTCACCATACCTGGTTGTCCAAATTAGGCATAATAATGTGTTAATTCCACGACTGTATATATCGGTTGATATCGGTATCGGTTGATATCGGTATCGGTAATTAAAGAGTTGGACAATATCGGCATATCGGGTATGGGCAAAAAGCCATTATCGGACATCCCTAATTTTAATCGATTTAATGGATTAGTTGTTGCAGCCCTAGTGCCATGGTTCAAGAGGAGAAGAGTTAGCTTACAAAAGCAAATAGTTTGTACAGCCATGTACAAAATGGTGCCATCCAAAAGAACCAATTTCAAATTAAAGGATCATATTATGACTTTTCTACATTTAAAACACTTCCTAGTGGTCTACATAACATGTAATGCTGGTTCTTTGCTCAAAATGTTGCATAGATGATGTTTTACAAACCGTTTTCAAGTCGCTTTCTGACCATTTCTTCAGGATGTGTCATTTTGTGGGCGGTCTTGTTTACGTGCCTCCACTTAGACAATGTAGAAGAAAAAAAATCATAATCTGAGAAGAAAAATGACAACAATCGTGTTATGTTAGAATCAGAATACCGTATTTTCCGCACCATAAGCCGCCCCGTGTTGTAAGCCGCACCTTCAATGAATGGCATATTTCAAAACTTTGTTTACCTATTAGCCGCCCCGTGTTATTAGCCGCACCTACGCTACGCTAAAGGGAATGTCAAAAAAACAGTCAGATAGGTCAGTCAAACTTTAATAATATATTACAAACCAGCGTTCTAACAACTCTGTTCACTCCCAAAATGTAATGTGCAAATGTGCAATCACAAAAATAGTAACACTCAAAATAGTGCAGAGCAATAGCAACATCAATAACTCAACGTTGCTCATACGTTAAAGGCCTACTGAAAGCCACTACTAGCGACCACGCAGTCTGATAGTTTATATATCAATGATGAAATCTTAACATTGCAACACATGCCAATACGGCCGGGTTAACTTATAAAGTGACATTTTAAAATTCCCGCCACACTTCCGGTTGAAAAACTCCTTTGGATATGATTTATGCGCGTGACGTCACAAAAGCAACGGAAGTGGTTGGACCCCATCGGACCCGATAGAAAAGCCTCTTGTTTTCTTCGACAAAACTCCACAGTATTCTGGACATCTGTGTTGGTGAATCTTTTGCAATTTGTTTAATGAACAATGGAGGCTGCAAAGAAGGACGTTGTAGGTGGGATCGATCGGTGTCTTAGCGGCTAAGTACAATACTTACAGCAACACAACAAGGACTACTTACTACGCCTAGCCGATGCTTGCCGCCAAACCCACGGATGAAGTCCTTCGTCGCGCCGTTGATCGCTGGAATGCAGGTGAGCACGGCTGTTGATGGGAAGATGAGGGCTGGCTGGCGTAGGTGGAGCGCTAATGTTTTATCATAGTTCGGTGAGGTCCGGTTGCTAAGTTGCTAAATTAGCCTTAGCGTCGTTAGCAACAGCATAGTTAAGCCTTACCAGGCTGAGAATTTTTAACCGTGTAGTTACATGTACATGGTTTAATAGTATTGTTGGTCTTCTGTCTATCCTTCCAGTCAGGGGTTTATTTATTTTGTTTCTATCTTCATTTGAGAACGATACTATCACGCTAGCTCAGTAGCTAAGTGTGTCACCGATGTATTGTCTTGGAGATAAAAGTCACTTTAAATGTCCATTTCGCGTGCTCGACTCTCATTTTCAAGAGGATATAGTATCCCAGGTGGTTTAAAATACAAATCCGTGATCCACAATAGAAAAAGGAGAGAGTGTGGAATCCAATGAGCCAGCTTGTACCTAAGTTACGGTCAGAGCGAAAAAAGATACGTCCATCACTGCCTCTCAAGTCCTTCACTGTAACGTTCCTCATCTACGAATCTTTCATCCTCGCTCAAATTAATGGGGTAATCGTCACTTTCTCGGTCCGAATCTCTCTCGCTCCATTGTAAACAACGGGGAATTGTGAGGAATACTAGCTCCTGTGACGTCACGCTACTTCCGGTACAGGCAAGGCTTTTTTTAATCAGCGAGCAAAAGTTGCGAACTTTATCGTCGATTTTCTCTACTAAATCCTTTCAGCAAAAATATGGCAATATCGCGAAATGATCAAGTATGACACATAGAATGGATCTGCTATTCCCGTTTAAATAAATAAAAATCATTTCAGTAGGCCTTTAATGTCACACAACACACAAAATAAACATTTAAAGCTCACTTTCTGAAGTTATTACTCATCCACAAATCCCTCGAATTCTTCTTCTTCGGTGTGCTTCACTTGTTTTTTGACACCATCTGTGATGTGGACGCGCATGCAGTCATAGACCAACAGGGACGGAGCTGCGTGAAAAAAGTCACCCGGTCTCTCCGCTCATCTTTTCTTCATCCATCCATCCCTTCGAGTTAGCTTTTATGATGACGCCGGCTTGAAAGTTCTCTTTTGGCATGGTCTTCCTTTTGAATATCACCGTGGGTGGAAGTTTCTGGCCGTTAGCATGGCAAGCTAGAACCACATTGAAGGACGACTTCTCATTCCCTGTGGTGCGAATATTCACCGTACGTGTTCCCGTTGTATCCACAGTGCGGTTCACAGGAATATCAAAAGTCAGTGGAACCTTGTACGCGTGTCTCTTAGTAGGAGACATTTTGTGGTCTTTACAGAAACACACAAATGAAATGAAACTTAATATCCGTGCGCTTCTTCTTCTACGGGGGCGGGTGCTCACCTTGGCGGTTGCTTACAGTAGAAGAAAAAGCGCTTCCTCTTCTATGGGGGCGGTTGCTTACCGTAGAACAGGAGTCACCAACCTTTTTGAAAGCAAGAGCTACTTCTTGGGTAGTGATTAATGCGAAGGGCTACCAGTTTGATACACACTTCAATAAATTGCCAGAAATAGCCAATTTGCTCAATTTACCTTTAACTCTATGTTATTATTAATAATTAATGATATTTACACTTAGATGAACGGTTTAAAAGAGGAGAAAACATGAAAAAAATGACAATTAAATTTTGAAACATAGTTTATCTTCAATTTCGACTCTTTAAAATTCAAAATTCAACCGAAAAAAAGAAGAGAAAAACTAGCAAATTCGAATCTTTTTGAAAAAATTTAAAAAATAATTTATGGAACATCATTAGTAATTTTTCCTGATTAAGATTAATTTTAGAATTTTGATGACATGTTTTAAATAGGTTAAAATCCAATCTGCACTTGGTTAGAATATATAACAAATTGGACCAAGCTATATTTCTAACAAAGACAAATCATTATTTCTTCTAGATTTTCCAGAACAAAAATTTTAAAATAAATTCAAAAGACTTTGAAATAAGATTTAAATTTGATTCTACAGATTTTCTAGCTTTGCCAGAATAATTTTTTTGAATTTTAATCATAATAAATTTGAAGAAATATTTCACAAATATTCTTCGTCGAAAAAACAGAAGTTAAAATGAAGAATTAAATTAAAATGTATTTATTATTCTTTACAATAAAACATTTTTTTTTACTTGAACATTAATTTAAATTGTCAGTAAAGAAGAGGAAGGAATTTAAAAGGTAAAAAGGTATATGTGTTAAAAAATCCTAAAATACTTTTTAAGGTTGTATTTTTTCTCTAAAATTATTTTTCTGAAAGTTATAAGAAGCAAAGTAAAAAAATGAATGAATTTATTTAAACAAGTGAAGACCAAGTCTTTAAAATATTTTCTTGGATTTTCAAATTCTATTTGAGTTTTGTCTCTCTTAGAATTAAAAATGTCGAGCAAAGCGAGACCAGCTTGCTAGTAAATAAATACAATTTTAAAAATAGAGGCAGCTCACTGGTAAGTGCTGCTATTTGAGCTATTTTTAGAACAGGCCAGCGGGCTACTCATCTGGTCCTTACGGGCTACCTGGTGCCCGCGGGCACCGCGTTGGTGACCCCTGCCGTAGAAGAAGAAGCGCTTCCTCTTTAACGGGGAAAAAAGATGGCGGCTGTTTACCGTAGTTGCGAGACCTAAACTTTATGAAAATAAATATTAATATTAATCCATATATAAGGCGCACCGGGTTATTAGCCGCACTGTCAGCTTTTGAGAAAAATTTTGTGTTTTAGGTGCGGCTTATGGTGCGGAAAATACGGTACCTTTATTATCATTGCATGGAATCAACGAAATTGAACAGGAATCCAGCTCAGTGCTTTTAAAACAACCTACATAAAATACTCTTAAGACAACAAACAATAATAAAAAATTTAAAAACATAATAAAATGTTTAAAAATATATTGCACAGCAGATCTCTATCAGAGTTAAGCAGCTTAATAATTGATTGATTGATTGAGACTTTTATTAGTAGGTTGCACAGTGAAGTACATATTCCGTACAATTGACCACTAAATGGTAACACCCCAATAAGTTTGTCAACTTGTTTAAGTCGGGGTCCACTTAAATTGATTCATGATACAGATATATACTATCATATATACTATCATCATAATACAGTCATCACACAAGATAATCACATTGAATTATTTACATTATTTACAATCAGGGGTGTGGAGGGAGGGGGGGTGGGGGGGGATATGGACACCAAGTAGTGGACATAGAGAGAGAGAGAGAGAGAGAGAGAGAGAGAGAGAGAGAGAGAGAGAGAGATCAGAAGGCATAAGAAAAAGAAAAAGTATCTGCATTTGATTGTTTACATTTGATTATTAGCAATCCGGGGAGGGTGTTAGTTTAGGGTTGTAGCTGCCTGGAGGTGAACTTTTATTGCGGTTTTGAAGGAGGATAGAGATGCCCTTTCTTTTATACCTGTTGGGAGCGCATTCCACATTGATGTGGCATAGAAAGAGAATGAGTTATGACCTTTGTTAGTTCGGAATCTGGGTTTAACGTGGTTAGTGGAGCACCCCCTGGTGTTGTGGTTATGGCGGTCATATACGTTAAGGAAGTAGTTTGACATGTACTTCGGTATCAGGGAGGTGTAGCGGATTTTATAGACTAGGCTCAGTGCAAGTTGTTTAACTCTGTCCTCCACCTTGAGCCAGCCCACTTTAGAGAAGTGGGTAGGAGTGAGGTGGGATCTGGGGTGGAGGTCTAGAAGTAACCTGACTAGCTTGTTCTGAGATGTTTAGAGTTTAGATTTGAGGGTTTTGGAGGTGCTAGGGTACCAGGAGGTGCATGCGTAATCGAAAAAGGGTTGAACGAGAGTTCCCGCCAGAATCCTCAAGGTGCTTTTGTTGACCAGAGAGGAAATTCTGTAGAGAAATCTCGTTCGTTGGTTAACCTTTTTGATTACCTTGGTTGCCATTTTATCACAGGAAAGGTTAGCCTCTAGAATGGAACCTAAGTAGGTGACCTCATCTTTCCTGGTGATGACACTGTCACCTACTTTTATGGTGAAGTGATTGACTCTCTTAAGTTTGATGTGGGACCCAAACAGGATGGATTGTGTTTTACCCAAGTGGATGGATAGCTTGTTGTCAGCGAGCCATATATAAAGTGGTGAGTGTTCAGGTAAGTGCTCAGTTTAGGGCAATAACAGCTCTAGGATAGAAACTGTTTTTCAGTCTATTTGTCCTTGGTCTTATAGTGCCTCCCTGACATACTCTATGGGAATAAATGTACATTTTCTTGTACATTCTAAATGTTGCTATTGTGTCTTTTATTACAAAGGTTGGTAGAGTGGGAACTACTTGCAAGGACATTTTAAAATGGGACAAAAACTCTGGCTCTATAGCTTTATTTCTTCCCTCCCACGCGCTCTTGTTCAGTGTTACATGCTTTCTATACTGTCTGCTGCTTGAACAAATCCTGCATGCTCCACAATATGAGCATGACACAGCGCTCTGCTGACGTAAGAGCCACTCTGGAACCTTCCCTACTTTGTCCCACCATAACTGCTTCCCCGTTATATAGACGACCGCCCCTTCTTCCTCTGTGGTGCCGGGGCTGACTCACCGCTCGCGGTATGAGGTCAGCTGACCCTCGCCCAAGCTGGCGTACGGTCCAATAGAGAGCCGCATAGGACAAATGTAGGCTGGCGAATCTCTCTGGTCGCCCCATCCGAGAATGGGAGTGTGCTATAGCTACCAGATGTTTACAAGCGGGAGGGGAAGTTGAGAAGCTGAGTGCTGAATAAGCGACTTTGGCCTTGTAGTTATACAAACCCAGTTTCCATATGGGTTGGGAAATTGTGTTAGATGTAAATAAACGGAATACAATGATTTGCAAATCATTTTCAACCCATATTCAGTTGAATATGCTACAAAGACAACATATTTGATGTTCAAACTGATAAAACATTTTTTTTTGTGCAAACCATTAACTTTAGAATTCGATGCCAGCAACACGTGACAAAGAAGTTGGGAAAGGTGGCAATAAATACTGATAAAGTTGAGGAATGCTCATCAAACACTTATTTGGAACATCCCACAGGTGAACAGGCTAATTGGGAACAGGTGGGTGCCATGATTGGGTATAAAAGTAGATTCCATGAAATGCTCAGTCTTTCACAAACAAGGACGGGGCGAGGGTCACCACTTTGTCAACAAATGCCTGAGCAAATTGTTGAACAGTTTAAGAAAAAGTTTTCTCAACCAGCTATTGCAAGGAATTTAGGGATTTCACCATCTACGGTCCGTAATATCATCAAAGGGTTCAGAGAATCTGGAGAAATCACTGCACGTAAGCAGCTAACCTTCGATCCCGCAGGCTGTACTGCATCAACAAGCCACATCAGTGTGTAAAGGATATCACCACATGGGCTCAGGAACACTTCAGAAACCCACTGTCAGTAACTACAGTCGGTCGCTACATCTGTAAGTGCAAGTTAAAACTCTCCTATGCAAGGCGAAAACCGTTTATCAACAACACCCAGAAACACCGCCGGCTTCGCTGGGCCTGAGCTCATCTAAGATGGACTGATACAAAGTGGAAAAGTGTTCTGTGGTCTGACGAGTCCACATTTCAAATTGTATTTGGAAACTGTGGACGTCGTGTCCTTTCGGACCAAAGAGGAAAAGAACCATCCAGATTGTTCTAGGCGCAAAGTGTAAAAGGCAGCATGAGTGATGGTATGGGGGTGTATTAGTGCCCAAGACATGGGTAACTTACACATCTGTGAAGGCACCATTAATGCTGAAAGGTACATACAGCTTTTGGAGCAACATATGTTGCCATCCAAGCAACGTTACCATGGAATTCCACTTAAAAATGTGTCTCCTCAGTTCCATAACATTTACTAAGTGTTGTTAAAAGGAAAGGCCATGTAACACAGTGGTAAACATGCCCCTTCCCAACTACTTTGGCACACGTTGCAGCCATGAAATTCTAAGTTAATTATTATTTGCAAAAAAAGAAATAAAGTTTATGAGTTTGAACATCAAATATGTTGTCTTTGTAGTGCATTCAACTGAATATGGCTTGAAAAGGATTTGCAAATCATTGTATTCCGTTTATAGTTACATCTAACACAATTTCCCAACTCATATGGAAACGGGGTTTGTACATTCCTCCAGTTTCCTGACACTATAGGTCGGATGAACAAATGATTAGCCGTCATCTTCCCTCTGCACATCATGCTGTGTTGGCAGCGTTTGGTCCTTTGAATGTCATCACAATTGCAGTCATGGAGCATTACTGTGGCTCAAACCACTTGTATCGACTCGGGGTGGCTTCACACAAAAGCTTTATTGAGACCATTAGCCCAGCATGTTCCTGTAACTTGCACAATGGCTTCCTTGTCTTGTAAGAATGATAGTACTCAGAATCAAAATCAGAAATACTTAAATTATCCCCGAGGGGAAATGAACATTTTCAGCACAATCCCATTCAAGAGCAGACAAACATGACAGGGAGACAGAACAGGATCAAACATTACAGGGAGACAGAACAGGATCGCTGACTGGTCTGCCAACCTCCGGCGCCCCTTACAAAAAGGTGAGAAACAGGTTAACGGGGGGGGATTCAGTCTAAGCCTGGGCCCCTGGAAAGGAGGTCCAGACTGAGGCCAAGGGGAAAAATCTCATAGCTATAGCACACATAAACATGTGTGTAAGAGGGAAACAACAAAGGACATTAAAGACATTAAACGAAGAGAGATGATGCAACCAGCCACTTCTACACACAGCCACAAAAGTACAACAACAAAACATATACACTGTGGTAGCTAGGGATGATGTTTGATAAGAAATTATCGAGTTTGAGTCTATTATCGAATCCTCTTATCGAACCGATTCCTTATCGATTCTCTTATGGAGTCCAGATAGGTTGTTGTATATGGAAAAAAACACACAATATTTGGTATAACAAAAGCTCACTTTTATTATATAAGAAAACAATTTAATCTAATAAATAAATAAATATTGACTGTTACCCCCCCTAAAAAAATAAAATAAAATAAATAAACATTGACTGTTGTTACCCAAAGTATATTAAGTGGGATTTTTCAGAAAAACAAATATATACAGTAACACAAAAACAAGCTGTCTCTGTGATCACTATAGGTGTATAAATAATAATATAGTGTTAAATAAAATCAGTCCCTTGGGCACAAAACTGGAAATAATACAGCTCTCCAAAAAGTGCACTTCTGCTGCTATTGGAACATAACTGTTTGTTATGATGCTTTGACATTTTTGCACTTTAAAGAAAGAAAGAAAGAGAAAAGTTGTTTGCAAATGTGGTTACAATGCTAAAAAATGAAAAGTGAAAGCTAAAAAAAAGAAATACACTTTATTGAGTTAACATTATTTCTTTATAGGGGGAAAGATGTTATGAGCTAGGGAATATAACAACTACACTACCCATCATTTAACGGGAGTGACGAGCATGCGCGGTAGCCCCGAAAAGTGTTGCATGTTGCCACGCTGTGAAAGTAAACGTCAAGAACTCAGCCAACACGCCTCGTCTGCATTATTTATAATTAGACAGACAACACATATACAGTGTGAAAAACAAAAGTTAAGAAAGGGAGATGTGTTGTATATATATGTATGTGCTGCGGTTGTTTTAAGAACGTTGCGCCAGCTGCCGTAAAGGAGGTGCGTTGCTAGCCTGGTTGCTATGTTTCCGGTTGGTCGTAAAAGTGTTGGTCATGTGTTTGTACCCTGCTCAAATCTCTCAGTAAAGTTATTCATTGGATTATACCTTTTTGTTTTGAACTTTATTACACCTTGGAGCGCTTTTTCCCGTCCATTGTTTTTCCTGCTTTCGCTATCTGCGCCTAATGACTGAGCTAAGTGACTGATTTCTTGTGATGTCCCACGGAGCATTTCTGGTCGGGACGGGATTCTTTCCGAGGGATTCGAATAAAGAACCAACTCTTTTCTTTACTATAGTGGTCTCGATAACGGGTACCGGTTCTCAAAAAGGGATTCGAGTCCGAGGACTCGGTTATTTTCTTATCGAACAACCGGGAAAACCGGTTTCGAGTATCATCCCTAGTGGTAGCCTCTGCGGTGTTCCACACTATCGTCTGCTGGGGTGGGGCGAGCATGGCCAGAGACGGGAGCAGACCCAACAAAGCAACCAAGTGAGCCGACTCCACCCTCGGTCGCCCACCAACTCTCGGCCAGTGTCCAGTCCGCATGGATGAGCGAGGATACGTCCAAAGAACCCGAGGTGTCCGATACCTGCTCATTCAGCCAAGACACTGTGAAGCTTGTCCGTCCCTGCGCTCAGCCCCAGCTCCGCAGCCCTGTCTCTTCATCCGCATCTCCTCCGGTCTCTCCAAACAGACTCTGGTGTGGCAGAGACCCATCAGCTGGTCTCCATGGCCAAAAGGCTCCCGGGAGGCAGATCCAGAAGTTCACAAATTGATCCCCTTTTAAGGCTAATTGTGCCCTAAAGAACCATGTACAGCTCAATGACTCTATATTGTTCAAAAAAACCTTATTAAGTGTATATAAATCTAATCCATTATTATTATTATTATTATTATTATGTTAAATAGGAGTGATTAACTGACTGTTTGCTATTCATTTAAATAAATGTTGAATGTTGTGATTGCTGTGTTCTACATTAATTAACATCCGCACCATGCTGAAAAGTGATTGTTCTACTTGGTCATAATAATAAGCAAAAAGGTTTATTAAATGCAGTTCTTGTGTTGAATCTCAAGAGTCCAAAGCACTTTTATGAAATACCAGTCAGTATTTCATTGGCCAAATCTGTTCTGACGTTTGAGAAGTATAAACAGCCAAAAATGTACTAATTCACAAATATTCTCCAATCAACACCCGTATTTAGTTAACAGCCGAGTTTCATGCAGTAGCCATTTGTGTCATCTACAAAAGCAAAGTAACTTCATCTGTATTTCAAAATGGCTCTGCATTCACTTTAATTTTTTTTTTTCTACATTTAAGACACTTCTATTGAATGTAATGGGGTTTTTTGTTCCAAATTTTGCATAGATTGTTTTACAGATCATCTATGAACTTCTTTCTGACCATCTTTACAGGATGCGCCGTTTTATGAGTGGTCTAATATACACTATATTGCCAAAAGTATTTGGCCACCTGCCTTGACTCACATATGAACTTGAAGTGCCATCCCATTCCTAACCCATAGGGTTCAATAAGCTATTACAGCTTCAACTCTGTTTGTCCCCATAGTAATAATGTATAATGCATATGTTCCTTTTGGACTCTACTTGAATGTATAATAGGCTGTATTTATATCATTCACATGTGAGTAATGCTGTATAATAGACTGTATTTATATCATTCACATGTGAGTAAGGCTGTATAATAGACTGTATTTGTATTATTCACATGTGAATAATGCTGTATAATAGACTGTATTTATATTACTCACATGTGAATAATTCTGTATAATAGACTGTATTTATATTATTCACATGTAAATAATGCTGTATAATAGACTGTATTTATATTATTCACATGTGAATAATGCTGTATAATAGACTGTATTTATATTATTCACATGTAAATTATGCTGTATAATAGACTGTATTTATATTATTCACATGTGAATAATGCTGTATAATAGACTGTATTTATATTATTCACATGTGAATAATGCTGTATAATAGACTGTATTTATATTATTCACATGTGAATAATGCTGTATAATAGACTGTATTTATATTATTCACATGTGAATAATGCTGTATAATAGACTGTATTTATATTATTCACATGTGAATAATGCTGTTTAATAGACTGTATGTATATTATTCACATGTGAATAATGCTGTATAATAGACTGTATTTATATTATTCACGTGTGAATAATGCTGTATAATAGACTGTATTTATATTATTCACATGTGAATAATGCTGTATAATAGACTGTATTTATATTGTTCACGTGTGAATAATGCTGTATAATAGACTATTTATATTATTCACATGTAAATAATGCTGTATAATAGACTGTATTTATATTATTCACATGTGAATAATGCTGTATAATAGACTGTATTTATATTATTCACATGTGAATAATGCTGTATAATAGACTGTATTTATATTATTCACATGTAAATAATGCTGTATAATAGACTGTATTTATATTATTCACATGTGAATAATGCTGTATAATAGACTGTATTTATATTATTCACATGTGAGTAATGCTGTTTAATAGACTGTATGTATATTATTCACATGTAAATAATGCTGTATAATAGACTGTATTTATATTATTCACATGTGAATAATGCTGTATAATAGACTGTATTTATATTATTCACATGTGAATAATGCTGTATAATAGACTGTATTTATATTATTCACATGTAAATAATGCTGTATAATAGACTGTATTTATATTATTCACATGTGAATAATGCTGTATAATAGACTGTATTTATATTATTCACATGTGAATAATGCTGTTTAATAGACTGTATGTATATTATTCACATGTAAATAATGCTGTATAATAGACTGTATTTATATTATTCACATGTGAATAATGCTGTATAATAGACTGTATTTATATTATTCACATGTGAATAATGCTGTATAATAGACTGTATTTATATTATTCACATGTGAATAATGCTGTATAATAGACTGTATTTATATTATTCACATGTGAATAATGCTGTATAATAGACTGTATTTATATTATTCACATGTGAATAATGCTGTATAATAGACTGTATTTATATTATTCACGTGTGAATAATGCTGTATAATAGACTGTATTTATATTATTCACGTGTGAATAATGCTGTATAATAGACTGTATTTATATTATTCACATGTGAATAATGCTGTATAATAGACTGTATTTATATTATTCACATGTGAATAATGCTGTATAATAGACTGTATTTATATTATTCACATGTAAATAATGCTGTATAATAGACTGTATTTATATTATTCACATGTGAATAATGCTGTTTAATAGACTGTATGTATATTATTCACATGTAAATAATGCTGTATAATAGACTGTATTTATATTATTCACATGTGAATAATGCTGTATAATAGACTGTATTTATATTATTCACATGTGAATAATGCTGTATAATAGACTGTATTTATATTATTCACATGTGAATAATGCTGTATAATAGACTGTATTTATATTATTCACATGTGAATAATGCTGTATAATAGACTGTATTTATATTATTCACATGTGAATAATGCTGTATAATAGACTGTATTTATATTATTCACATGTGAATAATGCTGTATAATAGACTGTATGTATATTATTCACATGTGAATAATGCTGTATAATAGACTGTATTTATATTATTCACATGTGAATAATGCTGTATAATAGACTGTATTTATACTATTCACATGTGAATAATGCTGTATAATAGACTGTATTTATACTATTCACATGTAAAAAATACCCAAGTGTTTGTTGTTTATTGTGAGCGAACTGTGGTGCTGAATTTCCCCCAGGGATCAATAAAGTACTTTCTATTCTATTCTATCTACTCTATAGCATCAAGATTGTGTGTGCATAGATATATATTCTCAGCATTTATGATAAGACCAAAATGACTTCATCACATTTGATTTGATGTGTGTGAAATCCATCACCTGCCTCCATTTTTCTTTCTGTCCGAGTGTTTCCCCTTGTGCCCAACATGTTTTCATTTCTGTTTATTGACCTTTCTCTGCCTTTCTGCTTGTTCCACCCAAGGGACTTTCTTCCGAGAGGATCAGGCATTGTTACCCGCAGACCTCTCATTTTGCAGCTGGTCAACAATAAAGCAGGTGAGTGAGTCCGTGCAGAGATTTCCAAGAGAAATATTGTCTCCTCGCTGTGCTTCATCACTCTCCTGCCCCTTTGTGCCGCCACTTCGCCTGAGGCGTCTCCCTTCTCTTTTGTCATGTCTCCAGAATATGCTGAATTTCTGCACTGCAAGGCAAAGAAGTTTGTGGATTTTGACGAGGTGCGCTCAGAAATCGAGGCGGAGACGGAAAGGATAACCGGCTCCAACAAGGGAATCTCTCCCATCCCGATTAACTTGAGGGTCTACTCTCCAAATGGTAACAGCGAGACACACAAACACTTCATATGGATTCCCACAGATGACTGCTACTTTAAGGCTTTTTCTACACACGTGATATAAAATCCTACAAAACAAAAGTAAATTGGATCTTGTCATTTTGCATTTCTTCAAATAGTTGCTTGTGGGATTATTTACTCAACTGCAGAGAGTCTCAGGCAGTGTGTTCACATTCAATTGTAGGATTCAATTGTAGAAATATTGTCATTAGAGATGTACGGCCGATATATGCGTTAAAATTATCGGTATCGGTTTTTTATTATCGGTATCGTTTTTTTTGTGTTTTTTTTTAAATTATTAAATCAACATAAACACAAGATACACTTACAATTAGAGATGAATGCGTTAAAATGTAATATCGGAAATTATCGGTATCGGTTTTTTTATTATCAGTATCGTTTTTTTGTTTTTTTTGTTTTTTTTTATTAAATCCACATAAAAAACACAAGATACACTTACAATTAGTGCACCAACCCAAAAAACCTCCCTCCCCCATTTACACTCATTCACACAAAAGGGTTGTTTCTTTCTGTTATTAATATTCTGCTTCCTACATTATATATCAATATATATCAATACAGTCTGCAAGGAATACAGTCCGTAAGCACACATGATTGTGCGTGCTGCTGGTCCACTAATAGTACTAACTTTTAACAGTTAATTTTACTAATTTTTAGAGATGTCCGATAATATCGGTCTGCCGATATTATTGGCCGATAAATGCGTTAAAATGTAATATCGGAAATTATCGGTATCATTTTTTTTATTATCAGTATCGTTTTTTTTTTATTTTTGTTTTTTTTTATTAAATCCACATAAAAAACACAAGATACACTTACAATTAGTGCACCAACCCAAAAAACCTCCCTCCCCCATTTACACTCATTCACACAAAAGGGTTGTTTCTTTCTGTTATTAATATTCTGCTTCCTACATTATATATCAATATATATCAATACAGTCTGCAAGGGATACAGTCCGTAAGCACACATGATTGTGCGTGCTGCTGGTCCACTAATAGTACTAACCTTTAACAGTTAATTTTACAAATTTTCATTCATTACTAGTTTCTATGTAACTGTTTTTATATTGTTGTACTTTCTTTTTTATTCAAGAAAATGTTTTTAATGTATTTATCTTATTTTATTTTATTCATTTTTTTAAAAAGTACCTTATCTTCACCATACCTGGTTGTCCAAATTAAGCATAATAATGTGTTAATTCCACGACTGCATATATCGGTTGATATCGGTTGATATCGGTATCGGTAATTAAAGAGTTGGACAATATCGGAATATCGGATATCGGCAAAAAGCCATTATCGGACATCCCTAATTGTCATCAATAAAAAATCTTTCACCTCCGCCCGCTCCCCTTTTGTCCCAGTTTTGAACTTGACCCTGATCGATCTTCCGGGAATGACTAAAGTGGCTGTGGGAGACCAGCCGGTAGACATCGAGCACCAGATCCGGGACATGCTCATGCAGTTCATCACCAAGGAAAGCTGTCTGATCCTGGCTGTCACGCCGGCCAACACCGACTTGGCCAACTCGGACGCCCTAAAGATTGCCAAGGAGGTGGACCCCCAGGGTAAGTACCTTGGCCCTCTGCTGCATTTGACATTTTGGTGTGCGATGCCGTTGATTCTAATTGGGTGCATTTGTGTAGGGTTGCGCACCATCGGTGTCATCACTAAACTGGACCTGATGGATGAAGGCACGGACGCAAAGGACATCCTTGAAAATAAACTATTGCCACTGCGGAGAGGTGAGGATATCAAACACGGACACACACTAATTCCCTGGCTTTGTGGTTGAGTTTAAGGATTGTAATTAGGGATGTGCCGATCGATTGATCACTCGTCAGTATCGGCCGGTTTTCTTGGAAAAGTGTGTCATCGCTAGGGATGATACTCGAAACCGGTTTTCCCGGTTGTTCGATAAGAAAAGAACAGAGTCCTCGGACTCGAATCCCTTTTTGAGAACCGGTACCCGTTATCGAGACCACTATAGTAAAGAAAAAGAGTTGGTTCTTTATTCGAATCACTTGGAACGAATCCCGTCCCGACAAGAAATGCCCCGTGTGACATCACAAGAAGTGACGTCACGTAGTTCAGTCATTTGTCACGGTGGGATGCAGCGTGCTGCGGTTCGTTCCCGGGACGCAAAACTGACGGCTCCGGACGAAAGCGTGCAGGTAGGAGATGATTTATTTCTCATAAATCATACACATTACAACAGACAGGAACGAAACAAAAGGAAAGTGTGCCGTTCGCACGAGAAGCTAAAGCAAAAACTGACTTAGCACAGGAATACTAGAAGCTAAGGTAACTTTAGCACAGGAATACTAGAAGCTAAGGTAACTTTAGCACAGGAATACTAGAAGCTAAGGTAACTTTAGCACAGGAATGATGAGCTGGAAAAGCAGAATGCCAACGTAACTGTTGCAAATGCAAACAATGAAGCCACCACGAGTGAGCGGAAAAGGCAGGCTTAAATAGAGTCTCTGATGAGCAACAGGTGCGCGTACAAGGCAGGTGAAAATCATAAATAACCATGGTGACTAAAACAAACCCCCGAAGTGCACAAAACAACTAAGGAAGTCCAAAATTAACAGAACATAACTAAACAAAATATGATCCGACCACATCATAATACATCACACTTTCATATCATTTCACTTTACAGGAGTAGGAAGAAGTAAAGCTTATTTAATCCTTCCCCTTTCCCACTTCATACAAATATATACATCATTTACTCACCTTTTTATAATAAAATATCTGTGAATTAGTATATACAACAGTTTTGTAATATGTAATTAATTAATTCAGTCATTATTAATATACTGAGATGAATAATATCTTATTTTCGATAAGGTTGAAATTATTTCTCATAATTCTTCATATTTGTACTTTGTGAGCACTATTCATTTGAACAAGCTCTTAAAGTGGATCATGTCAGTACAATGTTGAACTTCTTTACTTCATCCATTCCATCATTTAATTCCACATCATTTTAGCTGTTTGCAATTTTACCAAATCATCCAACTTTAATATTTTTGACTCAATAAAAAAAGTGTCTGTATGTTCTCTATATCCAACATTATGTATCAGTCTAATTAAATTTTTTTGTAACACGGTTAACGAATGTAGTGCACATTTGTAGTTATTTCCCCACATTTCTGCACAATAACTCAGATATGGTAATACTATAGTAGCGAGCAGTAGAGAATGTGAAGTGATTTGTTAAACCAAATATTGTGTTTTTTTCCATATACAACAACCTATATCAGGGGTCGGCAACCCGCGGCTCCGGAGCCGCATGTGGCTCCTTGACCACTCTGATGCGGCTCAGCTACATACATGCCGACCCCCCCGATTTTCCCAGGAGATTTATGGATCTCAGTGTCTCTCATAGATTACTCCCAGGGAAAAAATAATCCCATTTACACTGTAATTACTAAATAAAGGGCGTGCCCTAATTGCACTTCAGCAATTGTCCTCTATAGCATTTACATACAGCGTGCCAGTCCAGCCACATGTTGCATGTTGTTATTACTTGCACACACAGGAGACAGCAAAGCATACTTACTCATCAGCCACACAGCTTACACTGACGGTAGCCGTATCAAACAACTTTAACATTGTTACGTTACAAATATGCGCCACACTGTGAACCCACACCAAAAAAGAATGAAAAACACATTTCTGGAGAACATCCCACCGTAACACAACATAAACACAACACAACCATTACCCAGAATGCCATGCAGCCCTAACTCTTCCGGTCTACACTATACACCCCCGCTACCACCAAATCCCCCCACACATCAACCCCCCCCCTCTCCGTGCGTTGGTTGAGCGGAAGAGTTAAGGCTGCATGGGATTCTGGGTATTGGTACCGTCAGTGTAAGATGTGTGACTGCTGAGTTAGTACGCCTTGCTGTCACTTACGTGAGCAAGCTGAAATTACATTCTACGTGTGGTTGAGCAGGTACACTGTTAGGGCAGGCTGTAGAGGGCACCAAATGCAGTGTCATCACGCTCTGATATTCGGGAGTCTCCCGGGAAAAATGAGAGGGTTGGCAAGCATGACGCTATCAAGCGCCATTCATTCAAAACTCGCGGGCTGCACTAACATCAAATTTCCACATTAAAGTGCGTGCCGGTGCGTGTGTTGGAGACCCCTGGTTAACATAGCACAAAGCATTTAAGCTTTGTATGCAGTGTTTTTCATTTTAAATTTAAATTTTTTTTTTGTGGCTCCCATTACTTTCTTTAATTTGTGAAATTTGCCAAAATGGCTCTGTTGGTGGTAAAGGTTGCCGACCCCTGACCTATATGGACTCCATAAGAGAATCGATAAGGAATCGGTTCGATAAGAGGATTCGATAATAGGCTCGAACTCGATCATTTCTTATCAAACATCATCCCTAGTCATCGCCGTTGCCCATTAATGCTTTTCACGGTCAATCACAAACGCCGATCCCCTCTGGCTAATATTGTGTTTATTTTTAATCTCCCAGCTGTCAAGCTAGCATCTAATCGTGTATCTCCATACGCCGCTCCCCCAAAGTTGATAATAACCCCCCATATCGGCACATAAAGTGCATTCCTTAATATCTTAAGTATTATTATCATAATAATTCAAATGTATAAATAATCAATTTCAGGGTATCTGCGGGGTCTTAAAATGTCTTAAAAAGCCTCACAGCCAACAATTTGAATTCATGGCCATAAAATGTCTAAAATTCTACTCAAATATCATAAAAGGTCTGAAATATAGTTTTGAAGTGTCTAAAATGTTTTATTTAAAACATGCAAAAACTTCAGTCTTGCTTTGAAATGTTTGGATTTTTTTCCGGATGCTTTAACGTAACTACAAAACGTAACTAAACTACGCTACCTCTGCTGCCCGGTCAGAATTTATCGCGCACCACCAGCTAGGAGTGTTATGTGGGTTAAGTGGCACCAAATGCCAAAGGAGATCAATATGAGGTGATATCATACTATTACATACAGTAAGCATACACTCATTTCTCTGTGCTAGTAGTGTACTCAGCAGTAAAACTATAAAACATATTTATCTTATATTATTTGTTCCAATCATTTCAGGTCAGCTTCTCATGCCTAATCGTTTCTCCAAGTTAATACAGCAACTGACATTAAAAGCTATGCAGGTTGCCTGTTTAGTTTTTATCATTATGTATTGTTTATTAGCAATATATTTTCAAGAAAGGCACAAAAATCAGGTAAAAATGGATCTCAGATATGAAATGAGCTTAGCAAATGTGTGTTATCCACATTACAAGGTTGCAAGACATAATGGCCTTCTGTCTTTTAATACAATCGCTCTGCCTTACGCTGTTTTTCACAGATACAGAAGTAGAACTGTAAATGTTTTTATCGGTTTGCTCAATTCTGACACCCGCAAAAGCTAACCATTTAGCCTCAGCAGGAATGCTAACAGTGCCTTTCAAAGTCAAAATATTGTTGTGCTTTCCTTTACCATTGCTGACATTTTGGCTGCGGTTACATGGAAGCACTTTTTGTGAAGCACACTGCACCTTAAAGTTAAAAGTACCAATGATTGACACTCTAACCACTAGGCCACTGATGCAAGCACTTATGCAAGAAAACAGTTCTACGGAAATTCTGAAAAATGTCTGTTATGATTAGAGATGTCCGATTATATCGGCCTGACGATATTATCAGCCGATATATGCGTTAAAATGTAATATCGGAAATTATCGGTATCGTTTTTTTTTATTATCGGTATCATTTTATTTAATTTATTTATTTATTTATTTTTTATAAATTAAATCAACATAAAAAACACAAGATACACTTACAATTAGTGCACCAACCCAAAAAACCTCCCTCCCCCATTCACACTCATTCACACAAAAGGGTTGTTTCTTTCTGTTATTAATATTCTGCTTCCTACATTATATATCAATATATATCAATACAGTCTGCAAGGGATACAGTCCGTAAGCACACATGATTGTGCATGCTGCTGCTCCACTAATAGTACTAACCTTTAACAGTTAATTTTACTCATTTTCATTCATTACTAGTTTCTATGTAACTGTTTTTATATTGTTGTACTTTCTTTTTTATTCAAGAAAATGTTTTGAATTTATTTATCTTATTTTACTAATTTTTTTAAAAAGTACCTTATCTTCACCATACCTGGTTGTCCAAATTAGGCATAATAATGTGTTAATTCCACGACTGCATATATCGGTTGATATCGGTATCGGTAATTAAAGAGTTGGACAATATCGGAATATCGGATATCGGCAAAAAGCCATTATCGGACATCCCTAGTTATGATGTTTGCAAATATTTTTTCAATTAGAAAATTAGATAGAGGTTTTGATGTATTTAGTTAGTTTAGAAAACAAAATACTTTATTTGATGGATTTTTCCAATTTTTGTCATTTTGAATGACAAATACTACTTGTTGCAATGCTGTCCACCTTCTCTTATCCTGGATTGTGTTATTTTGGTTTCTTGCTGCACAATTTCCGTGTTGTTTTTTGTTCCGAAATGTACAGATAGTCACTACTGCGTGTTATTTAAGAACAGGGGCCGTACTTATCAAGCTTCTTAGAGTGCCATTTTACACTTAAGTCCTGAGAATTTGCGAAATTTAGTCCTACTCTCAAACTTAAGAATAAAAGCTTTTTATCAACGTTCTTAAGTCTAAGAATCACTCCTACTCTCCACGATATTTAAGAGACCTTCAGAGGTGTCTTAAGTGGTTAGGAGTTGCCAGCAGGGGATGGCACTGAGGCGAGAGAGACGTGCGCCAACGTTCAGGGAACGGAACAATGTTTTTTTTTTTTTTTGATGACGAGCAGCTGATCAAACGGTATCGTTTAGACAGAGCGGATATTATTTTTGTCACAGATTTAATACTTTTCGATTCCTTGTTGATTTCTGCATGTGGCTGCAGTGGGCTAGTATATATAGAGCCACCCACACCAGTTTCAAATTAGTTGCCTAGTTAATGAATTGGAAAGAAAATGTTATGACAGTAGCGTATGTGTGTGGCCGTGAGGTGAGTGACATCAGTGAGTGTGTGGGCGAGAGAAGAGAGGGAGCGGTAGCGTGAGTGCTGGCGGGGACTAGTTTGCTTTGTATTATTTTGTAGTTTATTGTCAAAATATACACTCCCATTGTCCACTTCAATATTTCCAAGATATTTCTTTATTCTTAGACAACGGATTCCCTTCCGTGATTGGTCATTTCTATGGACACAGAAATGACGTCACCTAAAATTGCGTTTACGGCACATAGTAATGTCGTAATTCAGCTCTGAGTGTGACACTTAAGATTCAGTCCTACACTTGGCTGAAAGTGTGAGTAAGACGCTTGATAACTAACTTTTAAGTGCAGCTTTCAGCGAAGAATTTATTTACTCTTAAGTCAACTCTTAGCAGACTTCTTAGGAGTAATTCTAAGAAGCTTGATAAGTACGGCCCCAGAACTGTAAGTACTTTTTGCCATTTTGCCCTTTAATGTGAAACAGCAGGTAATCAACTTACAACTCGTTATGACCCTCCGAATTTCCTTTGTACTTTTTAGTCCGTATGAATGTGAATTGGTCTTAAATTGTGTTCGATATGGTCTTGAATACGACCCGTTTTTTTTGTTTTTTTTTACCTGAATTTAGAATCAAATCGTAGCACCTGAATCGTAATCGAATCGTGAGATTTCCTCTTTTAGTGTCAGCATTGTCACTGTCAGTGTCAATGCTGACAGTGACATAAATTGGTGCTGTCAATACCAAGGGTAGTATCAGTATATGATCCATGCAAGAGTGATAAATTCGGATTTTTCTTCTCTTCGTCGTTTTTGTTAATGTTTACAAAAGTCCCGGTACATATACGTAAGACTTTGAGGGCAAAACAATGTTTAGTTATTGTGTACCATTGACTGTTTTGCTCAAAACAAATGTAAATAGTAAATTGATGATTGGTATTGGGATGAGCAGCATAAATCCTTAATTGTGAGCCTTTTCTGTGTGTATGCGTGCGCAGGTTACATTGGCGTGGTGAACAGAAGTCAGAAAGACATTGACGGCAAGAAGGACATCCGCGCTGCTCTGGCGGCCGAGAGAAAGTTCTTCCTTTCCCACCCTGCCTACAGACACATGGCGGAGCGAATGGGCACGCCGCATCTACAAAAGGCTCTCAACCAGGTGTGCACTCGTGTCTTGGGTCAAACGATCGGAATAATCACATTTTTGAATTTGGACCACATCTTATTACCGTATTTTCCGGACCATAAGGAGCACTGCCCATGAACGGTCTCTTTTTGATCTTTTTTCATATATAAGGGTCCATTAAAGGAGTTATTATTATTTATTTTGTTCTAAATGTAAAACACTTCCTTGTGGTCTACATAACATGTAATGGTGGTTCTTTGCCCAAAATGTTGCACACATCATCTTCAAGTCACTTTCTGACAGTCACTTCAGGATGCGCGTTTTGTGTCTTATTTACGTGCCTCCACTTGGACGGCGTCTTCTCCCCGTCATCTTTGTTGTAGCAGTGCAGCGTGCAAGGACGGGAGTGGAAGAAGTGTCAAAAGATGGCGCTAACTGTTTTAATGACATTCACAATCAATAACGGAGCAGCATCTCCTCATCCAGAAACAACAACACCCGAAATGTGTCCCGTGAAAAACCGTCCGACCGGAACTCTCTAATAAGTAAAGATCCTTGGGTGAATAATGTAAACTCACTACACCGGTATGTTTTAGTGCTTTCATGGCGAGTTTACTGACAGATATAAGTAAGAACTTTACATTACTTTATATTAGAAATGGCAACAGTGGAGGATGAATGTCACATAACAAGAAGATAGAGAAAAAGAAGAAGCTTATCAAGTAAAGTGTCGATACGGACTACAAAGGCGGACCCGCATAATTTTTCTGTATTTATGCAGATCCCAAATACACATCAGCAGGTACCAAAAGGTAAGAAAAGTTGGTTTTGCATAATATTGTGAAACAAAACGCCAGATAATATGTCGTACCTTATACACACACACCATAATAATACTCGTACAATCCATCAAGCGGTGTGGCTTCATAGCTTACCAAAGTCGTACTAAAACATTTTGGTAGATTTTTGAGCGCCGTGTGTAATGTTCTATATTTTCAATGGAACATATAAAATGTTGGTGGTGTTTACTTGAGTCATATTGCCATCATATTGCAGTCTACACATACACTACCGTTCAAAAGTTTGGGGTCACATTGAAATGTCCTTATTTTCAATGAAGATAACTTTAAACTAGTCTTAACTTTAAAGAAATACACTCTATACATTGCTAATGTGGTAAATGACTATTCTAGCTGCAAATGTCTGCTTTTTGGTGCAATATCTACATAGGTGTATAGAGGCCCATTTCCAGCAACTATCACTCCAGTGTTCTAATGGTACAATGTGTTTGCTCATTGGCTCAGAAGGCTAATTGATGATTAGAAAACCCTTGTGCAATCATGTTCACACATCTGAAAACAGTTTAGCTTGTTACAGAAGCTACAAAACTGACCTTCCTTTGAGCAGATTGAGTTTCTGGAGCATCACATTTGTGGGGTCAATTAAACGCTCAAAATGGCCCGAAAAAGAGAACTTTCATCTGAAACTCGACAGTCTATTCTTGTTCTCAGAAATGAAGGCTATTCCACAAAATTGTTTGGGTGACCCCAAACTTTTGAACGGTAGTGTATCTCTTATGTTTGACTGCCATCTACTGGTCACACTTATCATTGCACCATGTACCACATAAAATTGCTTCGAGGTCGGTAAGCAAAACCAGAATTATTCCGTACTTTAGGCGCACCAGTCAAGTTTTGAGGAAAAAAAGGATTTTACGTGCGCCTTATAGTCTGGAAAAATTGCGCGCGTAGTAGTCCGTGCCGACACCGTAGTCCATAAGCTTCTTCTTTTTCTCTGACATTCATCCTCCACTGTTGCCATTTCTAATATAAAGTAGTGTAAAGTTCTTACTTATATCTGTCAGTAAAGATAGATAGATAGATATTACTTTATTGATTCCTTCGGGAGAGTTCCCTCAGGAAAATTTAAATTCCAGCAGTGTACAAAATTGTAAAAAGTAAATAATGGGGGTATAAATGGAGACAACATAGAAAAATATTACAATATAATAAAAATAAAAAGCAACGATGAGAATAAAAATATAACAGTAAAATAAGAATATAACAAGAGAAACTAAACTCGCCATGAAAGCACTAAAACATACCGGTGTAGTGAGTTTACATTATTCACCCAAGGAACTTTAGTTATTAGAGAGTTCCGGTCGGACGGTTTTTCACGGGACACATTTTGGACGTTGTTGTTGTTTCCGGATGAGGAGATGCTGCTCCGTTGTTGATTGAAGTAAAGTGTGAATGTCATTGAAACAGTTAGCGCCATCTTTTGACACTTCTTCCTTGCACGCTACAACAAAGATGACGCTGTCCAAGGTGAGCCACGTGAATAAGAGCGCCCACAAAACGGCGCATCCTGAAGAGACTGTCAGAAAGCGACTTGAAGATGTGTAAAACATCATCTATGCAACATTTTGAGCAAAGAACCATCATTACATGTTATGTAGACCACAAGGAAGTCTTTTACATTTAGAAAAAAATTATAATAATATGACTCCTTTAATGCGCCTTATAATGTGGTACGCCTTATATATGTCAAAAGATTGAAAATAGACCATTAATCGGCAGTGCGCCTTATAATCCGATGCACCCTATGGTCCGGCAAATACGGTACTCTGCAACTATACATGATTAATGCAATTTTTTTTTTTGTGATTAATCACGAGTTAAAGGCCTACTGAAATGAATTTTTTTTATTTAAACGGGAATAGCAGATCCATTCTATGTGTCATACTTGATCATTTCGCGATATTGCCATATTTTTGCTGAAAGGATTTAGTAGAGAAAATCGACGATAAAGTTCGCAACTTTTGCTCGGTGATAAAAAAAAAACCTTGCCCCTACCGGAAGTAGCGTGACGTCACAAGCGGTAGTGCTGCTCACAATTCCCCGTTGTTTACAATGGAGCGAGAGATATTAGGAGCGAGAAAGTGACGATTACCCCATTAATTTGAGCGAGGATGAAAGATTCGTGGATGAGGAACGTTAGAGTGACGGACTAGAATGCAGTTCAAGAGATATCTTTTTTCGCTCTGACCGTAAATTAGGTACAAGCTGGCTCATTGGAATCCACACTCTCCTTTTTCTATTGTGGATCACGGATTTGTATTTTAAACCACCTCGGATACTATATCCTCTTGAAAATGAGAGTCGAGAAGGCGAAATGGACATTAACAGTGACTTTTATCTCCACGACAATACATCGACGAAGCTCTTTAGCATGAGCTAACGTGATAGCATCTGTCTCAAATGCAGATAGAAACAAAATAAATAAACCCCTGACTGGAAGGATAGACAGAAGATCAACAATACTATTAAACCGTGGACATGTAAATACACGGTTAATGCGAAGCTTAAAAATGCTGTTGCTAACGACGCCATTGAAGCTAACTTAGCAACGGGACCTCACAGAGCTATGATAAAAACATTAGCGCTCCACCTACGGCAGCCAGCCCTCATCTGCTCATCAACACCCGTGCTCACCTGCGTTCCAGCGATCGACGGAAGGACGAAGGACTTCACCCGATCATCCGTGCGGTTGGCGGCTAGCGGCGGCTAGCGTCGGCTAGCGCGTCTGCTATCCAAGTCAAAGTCCTCCTGGTTGTGTTGCTACAGCCAGCCACTAATACACCGATCCCACCTACAACTTTCTTCTTTGCAGTCTCCATTGTTCATTAAACAAATTGCAAAAGATTCACCAACACAGATGTCCAGAATACTGTGGAATTATGAGATGAAAACAGAGCTTTTTTGTATTGGATTCAATGGTGTACCAATACTTCCGTTTAACTAGTGACGTCACGTGCATACGTCATCATACATAGACGTTTTCAACCGGAAGTTTAGCGGGAAATTTAAAATGTCACTTTATAAGTTAACCTGGCCGTATTGGCATGTGTTGCAATGTTAAGATTTCATCATTGATATATAAACTATCAGACTGCGTGGTCGCTAGTAGTGGCTTTCAGTAGGCCTTTAAAACGTTATTTTTGACATCCCTAATTTAAATACATCTTCCCTTACGTGTTGTCTGTCTCCAGCAACTGACCAATCACATCAGGGACACACTTCCTGGTCTGCGCAGCAAGCTGCAGAGTCAGCTCCTTTCCCTGGAAAAGGAAGTGGATGAGTACAAGAATTTCAGCCCAGATGACCCGACACGCAAGACCAAGGCTTTGCTGCAGTGAGCGCGGCCGAACAGCCATTTCTCGCTAAAATGTCCAAAACACCGACTGCACACACGTTTGGTGTCTCTTCTTCCTCCACAGGATGGTGCAGCAGTTCGGCGTGGATTTTGAGAAGCGTATCGAGGGCTCCGGAGACCAGGTGGACACCAACGAGCTGTCTGGCGGCGCCAAGATCAACCGCATCTTTCACGAGCGCTTCCCGTTTGAACTAGTCAAGGTCAGTGAATGTGAAGAATCATAACAATATGGTTGGCTAAATTATTATTATGATTTTTCTTTGGTGTGCTAAATTGATATTTGTCTTCTCCCCGGTGACAAAGATTGTGTTTGATGAGAAGGAGCTGCGGCGAGAAATCAGTCACGCAATCAAGAACGTTCACGGTGTCAGGCAAGTGTCTGACTGTACTCACCTTACACACAAGGCTGTCCTGATTTCACACCCAAATGATTCAAAGTTGATAATCAAACATAGCCCTGGTGTGCATTTGAAAATGTATTTCTTATATTCAAAATGTCCTCTGTTCTCCTTGTTTTGTTTTTTTTTTACTCTGAGGAATCCAGTTATTGGTGTGTTATACACTACCGTTCAAAAGTTTGGGGTCACATTGAAATGTCCTTATTTCTGAAGGAAAAGCACTGTACTTTTCAATGAAGATAACTTTAAACTAGTCTTAACTTTAAAGAAATACACTCTATACATTGCTAATGTGGTAAATGACTATTCTAGCTGCAAATGTCTGGTTTTTGGTGCAATATCTACATAGGTATATAAAGGCCCATTTCCAGCAACTATCACTCCAGTGTTCTAATGGTACAATGTGTTTGCTCATTGGCTCAGAAGGCTAATTGATGATTAGAAAACCCTTGTGCAATCATGTTCACACATCTGAAAACACTTTAGCTCGTTACAGAAGCTACAAAACTGACCTTCCTTTGAGCAGATTGAGTTTCTGGAGCATCACATTTGTGGGGTCAATTAAACGCTCAAAATGGCCAGAAAAAAGAGAACTTTCATCTGAAACTCGACAGTCTATTCTTGTTCTTAGAAATGAAGGCTATTCCACAAAATTGTTTGGGTGACCCCAAACTTTTGAACGGTAGTGTATGTGCCTTTAGTCAGTGTAGCACGTTTTACGTTTGGGGGCTTAATTGTGACCAGAGGTGGGTAGAGTAGCCAGAAATTGTACTCAAGTAAGAGTACTGTTTCTTTAGAGATGTATTACTCAAGGAAAGGTAAGGAGTAGTCACCCAAATATTTACTTGAGTAAAAGTAAAAAGTATGTTGTGAAAAAACTACTCCAGTGTTTCCCATAAACTGCCAAGATACCTGTGGTGGTAGGGGCGTGGTCACCATGACATCATCGAGTAATTTGCTTAATTTACTACAATGATTTGATTTTCTCTAAAAAGGCTCAAAAAATGTATACTTACTAATTAATAATAACAGTTTTGTTTTAAACGTCCATCCATCCATTTTACAATATAATTACAACCCTTTATGTACATATTTATATACAGATTTGAACAATAAGTTATTCACTGAAATATATTTATTAATTGTGGTTCTTACAAAAAATATATCTTATAAAATATAAAAGCTAAAATGTCTCAAAGCTCTGCCCCTTTAATTAGTGCATACTAAATCATTTAACTTTAGCCTACTACTACAAGCATATTATTTACCAGCAACATAAAGTGAAACAGAGGCAGAGGTGTCCTGCCACAGTCAGTAACAAATAAACAGAAAACAGTAGTGGTGGTAGATAGACACAGAGCTTCATCAAACATCTGATCCACTGAACAAAGAGCTCCAAAAATCTTGAACTTTAGACTGCCATCAGTTTTACTCCCTACACTTAACCATGTGTTTCCTACTGCCTGCAGACTTTGCACCCTTTGTTATATACACATGTTGTGTTTCTAATATAAATACATTTACTAAAGTCAAATACAAATAAGGCAACAAGAGAAGTATCCTACACTTCTCTTTTGTAAAGTAAATCTGAACAGCCGATATGGGCATCTACATCAACTATATGATTTGCCTGAGAAGCTGGAGAGGACAAAAAAATAATAATAATTACTATTATTATTATTTTTATTTTTTAATTTTTTTAATTTTATTTGTGGCGGATGTAATTCTTTCGTGGCGGGCCGCCACAAATAAATGAATGTGTGGGAAACCCTGTAGTCAAGTACTGAGTAACTGATGAGTAACCTGTTTGTTTAATGATGACGGCAACAAATAATGCACAAAAACATAAAAATAGCAATGAGCAAATTCAGAGCCAGGAATATCTCTTAAGCAACTAAAACAATCCCTATCTCCCTGAGAGATATTGTGAGAAGTTCAGTCACCCGAGAGAGACTCGGAGTAGAGCCGCTGCTCCTTCGCTTGGAAAGGAGCCAGCTTAGGTGGTTCGGGCATCTCGTGCGGATGCCTCACGAGCGTCTCCATAGGGAGGTCCTCGTTGCACGTCCCACTGGGAGGAGACCCCGCGGTAGGCCAAGGACCAGATGGGGGTTTTACATCTCCTGGGATTCCCCAGGAGGAAGTTGCTAGTGTTGCTCTGGAGAGGGAAGTCTGGGGGTCTCTGCTGGAGCTGTTGTCCCCGCGACCCGATTCCGGATAAGCGGTTGAAGATGGATGGATGGAACTAAAACAATGATATATATTAAATAATACATTAAAATAAAAAAAATCAAGGCAAATTGAGCCACAAAACCTTAACAGCACCATAGGCTCAGGAGCAGAGATTACAAAGGAAAATAACAAGTTAGCCTTTACGCAAACCATAAACTGATAGGTGTGGGCTGCACCTGGGAACACACTGTGCACTTCTGATTGGTGTTTGTATGCATGCGTGAGTGTGTGTGCGACTGTGCGTGTGTGTGTGTGTGTGTGTGTGTGTGTGTGTGTGTGTGTGTGTGTGTGTGTGTGTGTGTCTCTGTCTGTCTGTCTATGAGGCTGCAGTGCGTTAATAAATGTCCCCACACGATGTACATTTGACAGTGATTCATAGCAGGGAAGCTAACATCAGCCTACGGTGACAGCCAAAATATCTACTAACGTTACTTACCGCCATGTGCTTCCTCAAATTTGACGTTGAGTTCATGTAAGCTGAAATGTCCGCTTGTTTGGGGAGACACATATGACAACGCATTACGTAACTGTTTTTGTGGTTGCCTGAAGCGTGAACATCGATTTTATGTGAGGCCGGGGGTGTTTGCGTTCGTTGTTGTCTCTGCCATTGTTGTTGTTGTTTGCCGCTGAAACTTTATGTGCAGTTAATCACGTGACCGCCTGGCTCTGTTTGATTGGTGAAACGGAGTCAAACGTCACCAGTGACTGCCTTTGATTGGTGAATTGGAGTCAAACGTCACCAGTGACTGTATTTGATTGGTGAAACGGAGTCAAACGTCACCAGTGACTGTATTTGATTGGTGAAACGGAGTCAAACGTCACCAGTGACTGCATTTGATTGGTGAAACGGAGTCAAACGTCACCAGTGACTGCCTTTGATTGGTGAATTGGAGTCAAACGTCACCAGTGACTGTATTTGATTGGTGAAACGGAGTCAAACGTCACCAGTGACTGCATTTGATTGGTGAAACGGAGTCAAACGTCACCAGTGACTGTATTTGATTGGTGAAACGGAGTCAAACGTCACCAGTGACTGTATTTGATTGGTGAAACGGAGTCAAACGTCACCAGTGACTGCATTTGATTGGTGAAACGGAGTCAAACGTCACCAGTGACTGTATTTGATTGGTGAAACGGAGTCAAACCTCACCAGTGACTGTATTTGATTGGTGAAACGGAGTCAAACGTCACCAGTGACTGCATTTGATTGGTGAAACGGAGTCAAACGTCACCAGTGACTGCTTTTGATTGGTGAAACGGAGTCAAACGTCACCAGTGACTGTATTTGATTGGTGAAACGGAGTCAAACGTCACCAGTGACTGTATTTGATTGGTGAAACGGAGTCAAACGTCACCAGTGACTGCATTTGGTTGGTGAAACGGAGTCAAACGTCACCAGTGACTGTATTTGATTGGTGAAACGGAGTCAAACGTCACCAGTGACTGCATTTGATTGGTGAAACGGAGTCAAACGTCACCAGTTGGTGAAACGCAGGCATGCGATAGATCCTACTTTAAAGGTCTGTCTGACAAACCAAAACAAACAAAGCGTGCATTAACAGATGGATAAAAATCAGTAGCGAGCTGAATGTAGATAAATGGAGCGGAGTAAAAGTAGCGTTTCTTCTCTATTAATATACTCAAATAAAAGTAAAAGTATGTTGCATTAAAACTACTCTTAGAAGTACAATGTATCCCAAAAGTTACTCAAGTAGATGTAACGGAGTAAATGTAGCGCGTTACTACCCACCTCTGATTGTGACTAATTGGATTCCGCATTCATTTTTGTGTGTGTGCACGTGTGTAAAGCATTCAGGTGTTCCATCATGTGTGTTCCTTTCAACACTTGAGCGCTAAGCATTAGCTAAAATGTAGGGATGTCCGATAATGGCTTTTTGCCGATATCCGATATTCCCCAACTCTTTAATTACCGATACCAATACCAACCGATACCGATATCAACCAATTTATACAGTCGTGGAATTAACACATTATTATGCCTAATTTGGACAACCAGGTATGGTGAAAATAAGGTACTTTTAAAAAAAATTTATAAAATAAAATTAAATAAATTAAAAACATTTTCTTGAATAAAAAAGAAAGTAAAACAATATAAAATCAGTTACATAGAAACTAGTAATTAATGAAAATGAGTAAAATTAACTGTTAAAGGTTAGTACTATTAGTGGACCAGCAACACGCACAATCAAGTGTGCTTACGGACTGTATCCCTTGCAGACTGTATTGATATATATTGATATATAATGTAGGAAGCAGAATATTAATAACAGAAAGAAACAACCCCTTTGTGTGAAAGAGTGTAAATGGGGGAGGGAGGTTTTTTGGGTTGGTGCACTAATTGTAAGTGTATCTTGTGTTTTTTATGTTGATTTAATTTTAAAAAAAAACAACAAAAAAAACGATACCGATAATAAAAAAACCGATACCGATAATTTCCGATATTACATTTTAACACATTTATCTCTACATCTCTACTAAAATGGTATCTCCTTTCTAATGACGAGGAGTGTCCTCATCCGATATTGATATCAGATATCGGTCGGATTATCATATTTACAGCAACGTGATCTTAACTTAATGAATTATTGTGACCAATAAGTGTTGCCAAAACGCGAATAAACACTTTAAAAGCATACGTACATCAACCATAAGGTTCATGTTTTTCATACCTACCAGTGTTCTCTGTTTGACTAATTGTACTTGATCTAACCTTTTTTAACATTCCACACAAAAAAAATAATAAACGTATCTACTATGATTCCTGCTGATATCGTTTCGGGTTATCCAATCCAATCCACTTTATTTGTATAGCACATTTAAACAACAAAAATGTTTCCAAAGTACTGCACAACAATATTAAAAACAATATTCAAATAGTATCCTTAGCTCCACCAATGACTGAGTAAAAACAAACAAAAAAATATATCAAACCAATATAAAAATAAATATGATTAAAAATGATTTTAAGGGCAAAACCAATTAAAACAATAAATAGAAATAATGAATATTGGTCTCGGCCAACACTTAGGCTGCAATATCGGTCTGGTATCGGAAGTGGTCAAATTCTTATCAGGACACCCTTACTTCTGACCAATTCAAATAGTAAGTCATTTTATTTATAGGGCGCCGATCTAGGCATTCAAGGACACTCTACAAAACATGACATAGGGATTAAAAAAAACAAAAAATTGAAAAATTAGATAAGAAACATAAAACCGAAGATATCGGTTTAAAATTGCAAATGTCAATTTAAAAACAATTGATAGCTAAAATGAAGCTAAATAAGCAAACTGGAGTTTTGGTGTTTTGAGTCTTGAATTGAAGAGGGTAAATTAGTCATAATTGCAGAGTTCAGGGGGAAGTGAGTTCCAAAGAGGAGGCTGAAGCAGGCTTTCTTAATAGAGATGAGGGTCGGACAAATATGAGTCTTTGGGCATGCATAAGTGTTTGTCGTCGTGTTTATTTTTGTTTATTTGTCTTTATCCATTTGTCTGCCCATTCATTGATTGTCTTTTTTTGGCCCACACGCCTGTTAACTGTACCATTTGTCCTGTGCGCTGTTCCTCTTGTCTCTCTGTGCATCTTCAGAACGGGACTGTTCACTCCAGACCTGGCGTTTGAGGCCATCGTGAAAAAGCAGATCGTTAAGCTGAAAACGCCCTGTCTCAAATGTATCGATCTGGTCATTCAGGAGCTCATCAACACAGTCAGGCAGTGCACCCAAAAGGTACTGCAGGGGTGTCCTGACTCGGCTTGAAACACAGGGCCACCGCGGGCGTGTCTTGACGCAGGGTAGACTGAGGCGGAACGCCATGTTCCGCGCAGTTTGCCCGAGTGGAGTGGAGTGGAGTGGAGCCCTGTGTTCAGGCGGCGTTGTGAAGGATGGCATACCAGATGTTTCAGTGCTGTCTGAGCATCTCTGGTCTCTCCTGGACAAGCCGCAGGTTGCACAGCCAACAACCCTAAAAGCCAGTAGTCTTAAGCTCTAAGTTGCAGTTGACGTCAAGAGGAGCTGGCAAGTTAGGGGCAAGGATGTAAAAATCTTTGGCTTGTCCGCCTCTGCTTGATTCTTCTTACCAAAACACAAGAATTGACTAACTGAACTGAGACTTTCTTTCTTTCCTTCCGTATCCTTCTTTCTTTTGTTCCCTCCTCCTCTCTTCCTGTCTCTCTGGCAAAATGCATCCCTTCCTCTAACCCCCCCCCCCCCCCCCTCCCCGCGGCCCTTCAGAACGGGGCTCTTCACCCCCGACCTGGCCTTCGAGGCCATAGTCAAAAAGCAGATCCTCAAACTCAAAGCGCCCAGCCTCAAATGTGTGGACCTGGTGGTGTCCGAGCTCACCGCGCTGGCCATGAAGTGTGCCGCTAAGGTAACCGCTGGACACACTCGTGGAGAGGATGGCATGGAAATAGAAGCGACCCCTCTTCCCAGTCAAATGTTCACCGTCATTGAATCCCCACTCCCATTTGTGTCCGTCCCCCGTACCCCTGATTGAGACTCGATATGCAAATCTTAAGCTTTCCAGCACACCCCCAAATTCCCCCCACCTGCTTCCAGCTCATTAAAGTGTCACCTTCACACCACCTCCTTCCTGCTCATCTCCCTCTAACCAAATTCCAACCTTACCCGCCCGCTTCCCTGCAGAGCCACATTGGCACGCTGACATTTAAACGGGCTGGGTTTGGAGTGATGTGGGGATAGGCGGATAACACTACACTGAGCCCAAGGTGCTGTGGTTGCCATAGTAACAGTGCTCCTCTGCCCCCCTGTGGACAGAGGAAGACACTCCACCCCTATGCTTCTGTCACTTTGCCGCCTCATTCTTCCTTTTACTAACCTTTGAAACTATCAGCCAGAGGTGACTCTTTTGCATTTTATCATCCTACTTTTTTTTGACTTACTCACAGTGTAATTGAAAGCTTGTATTCTTAGAAATGTCTTTCTTTTCATCTGGCTGATGGTAAACTCCTGAACCTGCGAGTGTGTCTTTTTGAAATACTGTGTCACCCTGAAATGGCACTTGACTGTCTCCTTCCCTTTTCTTTGTTCTCATCTTATTACTCTCACTTCTCACTCCTGTCCTGTTTCTATTGGTAAGTCTTACCGCGGCTCGACTCACATGCCGACACATGATTTTGTTGTTCAGCGCTGCATTAGCTGTGCGCCGCTCTCTTTGTCTTTCAGCTCAATTCCTACCCGAGACTGCGGGAGGAGACGGAGAGGATTGTGACCACCTACATTAGGGAGAGGGAAGGAAAGAGCAAAGACCAGGTTGGTGGGATGATGAGCTCAAAAAACCCAAACATTCATATTATGTGTTGTTTTGATGAGATCACAAACCACACCTATGTTTAATGTTCCTCTAACACTCTGCTTCTCAATTATTTTGAAAGAAAACACGTCGCTCCCCCCCACCTCACTATCCACCACAACTACAAATAGTATCATCCATAAAATTGTTATAAGTATCGTATTTTTCGGACTATAAGTCGCTCCGGAGTATAAGTCGCACCGGCCGAAAATGCATAATAAAGAAGGAAAAAACACACACTACCGTTCAAAAGTTTGGTGTCATACGGACTACAAAGGCGGACCCGCATGATTTTTCTGTATTTATGCAGATCCCAAATACACATCAGCAGGTACCAAAAGGTAAGAAAAGTTGGTTTTGCATAATATTGTTAAACAAAACGCCAGATAATATGTCTTACCTTATACACACACCATAATAATACTCGTACAATCCATCAAGCGGTGTGGCTTCATAGCTTACCAAAGTCGTACTAAAACATTTTGGTAGATTTTTGAGCGCCGTGTGTAATGTTCTATATTTTCAATGGAACATATAAAATGTTGGTGGTGTTTACTTGAGTCATATTGCAGTCTACACATACACTACCGTTCAAAAGTTTGGGGTCACATTGAAATGTCCTTATTTTTGAAGGAAAAGCACTGTACTTGTCAATGAAGATAACTTTAAACTAGTCTTAACTTGAAAGAAATACACTCTATACATTGCTAATGTGGTAAATGACTATTCTAGCTGCAAATGTCTGCTTTTTGGTGCAATATCTACATAGGTGTATAGAGGCCCATTTCCAGCAACTATCACTCCAGTGTTCTAATGGTACAATGTGTTTGCTCATTGGCTCAGAAGGCTAATTGATGATCAGAAAACCCTTGTGCAATCATGTTCACACATCTGAAAACACTTTAGCTCGTTACAGAAGCTACAAAACTGACCTTCCTTTGAGCAGATTGAGTTTCTGGAGCATCACATTTGTGGGGTCAGTTAAACGCTCAAAATGGCCAGAAAAAGAGAACTTTCATCTGAAACTCGACAGTCTATTCTTGTTCTTAGAAATGAAGGCTATTCCACTAAATTGTTTGGGTGACCTCAAACTTTTGAACGGTAGTGTATACAGTCGCAGTTTTGGGGGAAATGTATTTGATAAAAGCCAACAGCAAGAATAGACATCTGAAAGGCAATTTAAAATGTCTAAAGAATAGTGAACAACAGGCTGAATAAGTGTACGTTATATGAGGCATAAATAACCAACTGGTATGTTAACGTAACATATTATGGTAAGAGTCATTCAAATAACTATAACATATAGAACATGCTATACGTTTACCAAACAATCTGTCACTCCTAATCGTTAAATCCCATGAAATCGTATACGTCTAGTCCAGGGGTCACCAACCTTTTTGAAACCAAGAGCTACTTCTTGGGTAGTGATTAATGCGAAGGGCTACCAGTTTGATACACACTTAAATAAATTGCCAGAAATAGCCAATTTGCTCAATTTACCTTTAACTCTATGTTATTATTAATAATTAATGATATTTACTCTTAATTGAACGGTTTAAAAGAGGAGAAAACACGAAAAAATGACAATTAAATTTTGAAACATAGTTTATCTTCAATTTCGACTCTTTAAAATTCAAAATTGAACAGAAAAAAAGAAGAGAAAAACTAGCTAATTCGAATCTTTTTGAAAAAATTCAAAAAATAATTTATGGAACATCATTAGTAATTTTTACTGATTAAGATTAATTTCAGAATTTTGATGACATGTTTTAAAAAGGTTAAAATCCAATCTACACTTTGTTAGAATATATAACAAATTGGACCAAGCTATATTTCTAACAAAGACAAATCATTATTTCTTCTAGATTTTCCAGAACAAAAATTTTAAAAGAAATTCAAAAGACTTTGAAATAAGATTTAAATTTGATTCTACAGATTTTGTAGATTTGCCAGAATAATTCTTTTGAATTTTTATCATAATAAGTTTGAAGAAATATTTCACAAATATTCTTCGTCGAAAAAACAGAAGCTAAAATGCAGAATTAAATTAAAATGTATTTATTATTCTTTACAATAAAAAAAAATAATTTACTTGAACATTGATTTAAATTGTCAGGAAAGAAGAGGAAGGAATTTAAAAGGTAAAAAGGTATATGTGTTTAAAAATCCTAAAATCATTTTTAGGGTTGTATTTTTTCTCTAAAATTGTCTTTCTGGAAGTTATAAGAAGCAAAGTAAAAAAAATAATGTATTTATTTAAACAAGTGAAGACCAAGTCTTTAAAATATTTTCTTGGATTTTCAAATTCTATTTGAGTTTTGTCTCTCTTAGAATTAAAAATGTCGGGCAAAGCGAGACCAGCTTGCTAGTAAATAAATACAATTTAAAAAATAGAGGCAGCTCACTGGTAAGTGCTGCTATTTGAGCTATTTTTAGAACAGGCCAGCGGGCTACTCATCTGGTCCTTACGGGTTCCTGGTGCCCGCGGTCACCGCGTTGGTGACCCCTGATTTAGTCTCTTACGTGAATGAGATAAATAATATTATTTGATATTTAACGCTAATGTGTTAATCATTTTACACAAGTCGCTCCTGAGTATAAGTCGCACCCCCGGCCAAACTATGAACAAAACTGCGACTTATAGTCCGAAAAATACAGTACAACAATGCATGACATTGTATTCTTGTTTACATTAAAGAAAACAAAAAAGATTAAATAAATATAGATCAACATACAACAAAGAATAACTTTCTTAACATTGTCTTTTTAGTCTGTAACAGAAAATATTTAAAGTGCATCGATTTGCCTGAAATTATACAAAAATATATTTAGACTAGGGATGTCCGATAATATCGGCCTGCCGATATTATCGGCCGATAAATGCGCTAAAATGTAATATCGGAAATTATCGGTATTGTTTTTTTTATTATCGGTATCGTTTTTTTTTTGTTTTTTTTAAATTAAATCAACATAAAAAACACAAGATACACTTACAATTAATGCACCAACCCAAAAAACCTCCCTCCTCATTCACACAAAAGGGTTGTTTCTTTCTGTTATTAATATTCTGCTTCCTACATTATATATCAATATATATCAATACAGTCTGCAAGGGATACAGTCCGTAAGCACACATGATTGTGCGTGCTGCTGCTCCACTAATAGTACTAACCTTTAACACTTAATTTGACTCATTTTCATTAATTACTAGTTTCTATGTAACTGTTTTTATATTGTTTTACTTTCTTTTTTATTCAAGAAAAAATGTTTTTAATTTATTTATCTTATTTTATTTTATAATTTTTTTTTAAAAGTACCTTATCTTCACCATACCTGGTTGTCCAAATTAGGCATAATAATGTGTTAATTCCACGACTGTATATATTGGTTGATATCGGTATCGGTTGATATCGGTATCGGTAATTAAAGAGTTGGACAATATCGGAATATCGGCAAAAAGCCATTATCGGACATCCCTAATTTAGACGGACTTGAACCACTCGATACTTAAAAATAAAATAAAATCAATAAATTATTATAAAGTCAAATTGATCAGCAGCACAATATATAAAACATTTAAACCTACAAAACAAAAACGAATGTAACATTTTTTTTTTTAAATAATTAAAAATGAGGATGTTATGATTAATGGGTACAATGACCACGTTTTGCAGTGCACCGCTTTACGAAGCGGGGTTGGAAGCATCCTTCCATCCATCCATCTGCTTCCGCTTATCCGAGGTCGGGTCGCGGGGGCAGCAGCCTAAGCAGGGAAGCCCAGACTTCCCTCTCCCCAGCCACTTCGTCCAGCTCCTCCCGGGGGATCCCGAGGCGTTCCCAGGCTAACAGGGAGACATAGTCTTCCCAACGTGTCCTGGGTCTTCCCCGTGGCCTCCTACCGGTCGGACGTGCCCGAAACACCTCCCTAGGGAGGCGTTCGGGTGGCATCCTGACCAGATGCCAGAACTACCTCATCTGGCTCCTCTCCATGTGGAGGAGCAGCGGCTTTACTTTAAGCTCCTCCCGGATGACAGAGCTTCTCACCCTATCTCTAAGAGAAAAACCCGCCACCAGACGGAGGAAACTCATTTCGCCCGCTTGTACCCGTGATCTTGTCCTTTCGGTCATAACCCAAAGCTCATGACCATAGGTGAGGGTGGGAACGTAGATCGACCGGTAAATTGAGAGCTTTGCCTTCCGGCTCAGCTCCTTCACCACAACGGATCGATACAGCGTCCGCATTACTGAAGACGCCGCCTGTGGATCTCACCATCCACTCTTCCCTCACTCGTGAACAAGACTCCCAGGTACTTGAACTCCTCCACTTGGGGCAAGATCTCCTCCCCAACCCGGAGATGGCGCTCCACCCTTTTCCGGGCGAGAACCATGGACTCGGACTTGGAGGTGCTGATTCCCATCCCAGTTGCTTCACACTCTGCTGCGAACCGATCCAGTGAGAGCTGAAGATCCTGGCCAGATCCTCATCATCATCGGCAGTCACTCGTAGTCGAGTATGACTGTCCTCAGAATGGATGGGTTCCCATTCGGGAGGACGCCTGCGCGTGACGTCTTTTTAGCGTGGGGAGACTGATGCGTCTGCAGCCACCACACGGTCCTTGGCAGAGAGGGGCCTTGATCCAGTGGCGTGGATCCATGACGACTGGAGACCACCCTCTGTTGCAGCCTTCAGTGCCGTTGTGACATGCAGTGTTGAGGTCTTTGAAATGCTATTTAACCCTGGGTATGACTCAAAACTGCATCCGGGGACGAGGCTTCAGTTCGGGAGTTCTGGAGTTTTGGGGAAGGTGGAGTTACCCCTCAGTCATCATTGCTCCCAGGTCCACTCTGAGTGGGTGGTAGTACTCTGTTTCCATATGAGTTGGGAAATTGTGTTAGATGTAAATGAAGCCATCAGGACCACATCATCTGCAAAATGCAGAGACCTAATCCTACAGCCACCAAACCGGATCCCTTCAACACCCTGACTGGGCCTAGAAATTCTGTCCAAAGGGCAGCCTTGGCGGAGTCCAACCTTCACTGGGAACGTGTCCGACTTACAAGCTCTGACACTGATCATACAGAGAGCGTACCGCCACAATCAGACAGTCCGTTACCCAATACTCTCTGTGCACTCCCCACAGGACTTTGAGTTGGAAGCATGATATTGGTAAAGCATATTCCCGGGGATACACACGTCCCCCCCCATGCATCGCATCGCCCCCACCCCCCACTATTTAGGAAGGACTGCTCAAACACAAGTAGTGAATACTTATTCGCTAAACACACATCATGTAAAGAGATTAGTTTGTGCTGCTTGTGACTTCTTTAATTGCAACCCTTCTGCCCTAATTGTGATTTTCTGCTTCAAATGAAGGTTCTGCTGCTGATTGACATTGAGCTGTCCTACATCAACACCAACCATGAGGATTTCATCGGCTTTGCTAAGTATGCAACCCCCAACCCTTCCTCCCTCCTCACCGTACTTGACGCTCGTATTCTCACATGTAGAAGTCCCTATGAAGTGCTCTCTGGCACTCATTAGATACATAAGGAAAGAAATCATTAGCCGCTTGCATCAGTGTTCCTGCACATACTGGCTGCTGTTGCAGCGACGTGAGAGCATGTTTATCTTCAAGGTGGGACGAGGGAGTCGAGTTCCAATGAGCCTTCCACAAGCTATTTGACTGTAGAGGTTGCTCAATGGTGCCAGTCAACATGGCTGTGCTAATGTTAGTTTACAGCGCTGACACCTACACTGCAAAAAATACTAAAATGAGGGGTATTTTATTTGAACTAAGCAAAATGATCTGCCAATAGAACAAGAACATTTGGCTTGTCAAGACTTTCCAAAACAAGTCAAATTAGCTAACCTCAATAAACCCAAATATAGCTTAAAATAAGTACATTCTCACTAATAACAAGTGCACTTTTCTTGGTAGAAAAAAATATGAGACCTTTTGGCTCAATATGTTGAAAAATATTCTTAAATGAAGTAAATGCTAGTGCCACTATCTTGACATTTCTTCAAACTTACACTACCGTTCAAAAGTTTGGGGTCACCCAAACAATTTTGTGGAATAGCCTTCATTTCTAAAAACAAGAATAGACTGTCGAGTTTCAGAGGAAAGTTCTCTTTTTCTGGCCATTTTGAGCGTTTAATTGACCCCACAAATGTGATGCTCCAGAAACTCAATCTGCTCAAAGGAAGGTCAGTTTTGTAGCTTCTGTAACGAGCTAAAGTGTTTCCAGATGTGTGAACATGATTGCACAAGGGTTTTCTAATCATCAATTAGCCTTCTGAGCCAAGGAGCAAACACATTGTACCATTAGAACACTGGAGTGATAGTTGCTGGAAATGGGCCTCTATACACCTATGTAGATATTGCACCAAAAAACAGCTACAATAGTCATTTACCACATTAGCAATGTATAGAGTGTATTTCTTTCAAGTTAAGACTAGTTTAAAGTGCTTTTCCTTCAAAAATAAGGACATTTCAATGTGACCCCAAACTTTTGAACAGTAGTGTATACTAAAAACTAATTTATTGTTCTTAATGGAAAGGCAACAAGGCAAGCGCTTGTTACTCTCGGGGTCTCCTAGCCGCTCAGGCAAATCATATGGTCTAAAAATGCATTTTTCCATGGATAACATGACATCATCGCGCCAAGTGCGTGCTCTTTCAGCCAATTAGTGCGGCCACATTTTTGTTAATTGTAATTTTGAAGAATTCATCTGAATGTGCATGAACTATTCCTGTTCGAAATTTTTTGAAATGTCACATGTTAAATGTTTAAATATTAACTAGAGATGTCCGATAATATCGGCCTGCCGATATTATCGGCCGATATATGCGTTAAAATGTAATATCGGAAATTATCGGTATCGGTTTTTTTATTATCGGTATCGTTTTTTGTTTTGTTTTTTGTTTTGTTTTTTTTGTTTTTTTTTAAATTAGATCAACATAAAAAACACAAGATACACTTACAATTAGTGCACCAAGCCAAAAAACCTCCCTCCCCCATTTACACTCATTCACACAAAAGGGTTGTTTCTCTCTGTTATTAATATTCTGCTTCCTACATTATATATCAATATATATCAATACAGTCTGCAAGGGATACAGTCCGTAAGCACACATGATTGTGCGTGCTGCTGCTCCACTAATAGTACTAACCTTTAACAGTTAATTTGACTCATTTTCATTCATTACTAGTTTCTATGTAACAGTTTTTTTATTGTTGTACTTTCTTTTTTATTCAAGAAAATGTTTTTAGTTTATTTATCTTATTTTACTAATTTTTTAAAAAAGTACCATACCTGGTTGTCCAAATTAGGCATAATAATGTGTTAATTCCACGACTGTATATATCGGTTGATATCGGTACCGGTTGATATCGGTATCGGTAATTAAAGAGTTGGACAATATCGGAATATCGGATATCGGCAAAAAGCCATTATCGGACATCCCTAATATTAACTGTCAGTTTACTGTACTGTGCCAACTGCACTACTATATGAGTACGTGTTTTCTATTGTTTCATTGGAAATAAAACAGCAAAGTCCATTTGGCTGTCATCTGTTTTAATTATGAGACACAATTGTGTCAATGTCATGATTTTTTTTTTCATGCTTGAAATAAGAAATGATGACTTTAAAAAAGTAGTTTTCTACTTGTGAGTGTTGATGACACAGCTTTGCAACACTTGATATTCTAGTTTCAAGCATGTTTTACTCAATATAGCTCATCAAATCTCAGCAACAAGCTGTAATATGTTACTGACATCATTTAGGACCAAAACACTTAAAACAAGTAAAACACTCTAACATAAAATCTGCTTAGTGAGAAGAATGATCTTATCAGACAGAAAATAAGCAAATATCACCCTTTTTTGACATATTTCATCTTACTTAGATTTCACTTTTTGCAGTTTAGCCGCTGTTGTGGAAATGACTGACTTCACTGCAAAAAGTGAAATCTAAGTAAGATGAAATATGTCAAATAAGGGTGATATTTGCTTATTTTCTGTCTGATAAGATCATTCTTCTCACTAAGCAGATTTTATGTTAGAGTGTTTTACTTGTTTTAAGGGTTTTGGTCCTAAATGATCTCAGTAAGATATTACAGCTTGTTGCTGAGATTTGATGAGCTATATTGAGTAAAACATGCTTGAAACTAGAATATCAACTGTTGTGTCATCAACACTCACAAGTAGAAAACTACTTTTTTAAAAGTAATAATTTGTTATTTATGCATGAAAAAAAAATCATGACTTTGACACAATTGTGTCTCATAATTAAAACAGATGACAGCCAAATGGACTTTGCTGTTTTATTTCCAATGAAACAATAGAAAACACGTACTCATATAGTAGTACAGTTGGCACAGTACAGTAAACTGACAGTTAATATTTAAACATTTAACATTTCTAACAATTTTGAACAGAAATAGTTCATGCACATTCAGATGAATTCTTCAAAATTACAATAAAAAATGTTTTGGCCGGGGGCCGGGCTGTATATATGCGCACTAATTGACTGAAAGAGCACGCACTTGACGCGATGATGTCATGTTATCCATGGAAAAATGCATTTTTAGACAATATGATTTGCCTGAGCGGCTAGGAGACCCCGAGAGTAACAAGCGCTTGCCTTGTTGCCTTTCCATTAAGAACAATAAACTAGTTTTTAGTATAAGTTTGCTGGTTTCAAGAAATGTAATGCCGAGCGCATATCATTATGTCAAGATAATGGCACTAGCATTTACTTCATTTAAGAATATTTTTCAACATATTGAGCGAAAAGGTTTCCCTTTTTTTTTTTTTCCACCAATAAAAGTGCACTTGTTATTAGTGAGAATGTACTTATTTTAAGGTATATTTGGGTTCATTGAAGTTAGCTAATTTTACTTGTTTTGGAAAGTCTTGACTAGCTGGATTTTCTTGTTCTATTGGCAGATAATTTTGCTTAGTTCAAATAAAATATTCCAAATATTTATTTTTATTTGTCTTGTTTTTGAACATTGACTTTTTGCAGTGTTGGAGTCTCTCGGTTGCCTTCACATTTTTGGATGCAATGGTAGCAGATAGTGGATCTTGCCTGCTCCCTGTGTGTGTGTGTGTGTGTGTGTGTGTGTGTGTGTGTGTGTGTGTGTGTGTGTGTGTGTGTGTGTGTGTGTGTGTGTGTGTGTGTGTGTGTGTGTGTGTGTGTGTGTGTGTGTGTGTGTGTGTGTGTGTGTGTGTGTGTGTGTGTGTGTGTGTGTGTGTGTGTGTGTGTGTGTGTGTGTGTGTGTGTGTGTGCCGTGGCTTTTAACTTCTAAACAAAGCCAGTCAGTGTTGGCAATTGATGCCTCGCATCTGCATGGCGAGTTGATTCCCGTATAACACGTTGGAGGTCCCCCAGGGCACTTTAACGGTTCTTATGACGTCACTTTCAGTCTTGACCACAGAAGGCTGGATGACGGTAGCCCCGCAGGGTACGGCAACAACAGGTGGGCTGACCAACCAACATAGGGGTGTGTGTAGGTGTGTGTGAGACTGAGACAGTTTGATGACTTTTCAAAGTGAAGTGTACATTTGACATCTTTGTTTTCCTGTCACTACTTATTGTCTTCTCTCTCCATCTTTGTGTGACGGCAGTGCGCAGCAGAGGAGCACAGTGGCCAACAAGAAGCGGGCCATGCCCAACCAGGTATGATTTATTACCAGCTTTGTCACTAATGTCACATGTCATCTCCCTTGACGGACGCCTCCCATTACCAATTCAAATCATTTGCCCCCTACTAGTGGAAATTTTAGCCTAGACCTTTGTGACTGCTAATAAGATCCATCTTGTACAACAATATGTTTGTGTAGACATTGTGTGTGCTAAAGCTACGCCAGTAAAGGGAAGAGCTGCTGTTTTAGTCAACTTAGAGAGCCCTTCCTCCCTGCTTGGCTGCAGCCCTCACCCTTTTTCAACTTGCAACTACGTTTGCATGTGACTCAGGCATGTTCTTCTACAGCAAAATCTTTTTTTTTATTCTTATTTGCTCCCGTTACTTGAACTCACCATTAGGGATGATGTTTGATAAGAAATGATCGAGTTCGAGCCTATTATCGAATCCTCTTATCGAACCGATTCCTTATCGATTCTCTTATCGAATCCAGATAGGTTGTTGTATATGGAAAAAAAACACAATATTTGGTTTAACAAAAGCTCACTTTTATTTTATAAGAAAAAAATAAAATAAAATAAATAAATATTGACTGTTACCCAAAGTATATTAAGTGGGATTTTTCAGAAAAACAAATATATACAGTAACACAAAAACAACCTGTCTCTGTGATCACTATAGGTGTATAAATAATAATATATTGTTAAATAAAATCAGTCCCTTGGGCACAAAACTGAAAATAATACAGCTCTCCAAAAAGTGCACTTCTGCTGCTATTGGAACGTACTAACTACACACACACACAATCCAAGACGTCTAATAAAGTTCCAAAGCAGATTAATCCATTTAGGCTCTTTATTGTTGTTGATCTTGCTTTGTCTTTTCCTATCTTTACTTTTGTCTTGCACTGGACTGTTTTTTTTTTTTTTAAACTGAAATACACACAATGACAAATGTATGTGATTTAATTAACGTACTCAAATTTAATACACAATATGTAAATATTAGCTTCACACAAATATACAGTACTATCATCAAACAAATACTTCTGAGTGTTGAAACTATTTCGATGGTGGAAATACACGACTGGCAGCCATTTTAAGTCCTCAAATCATCCATTGAAACAGTGCACAAAAAAGGTTTTTCAATAAACATCTTAGTATCAAATTGAACCACTTTCCACCTTAATATTGAGTTACATAAACAAGTTAAACAGTTTACTTACACAACTTATCTTTTCCCAGGCTTGTAAGAGCTAACACAACTTGTCTACTTCTCAATTGTCTCATGAACTGAACTGACATCGTTAACCCGGAAGTGGCCAGACTAATAACGCGTAGTATTTTCATATCGCCACAAGGTGTCAGTAAAAGTCTACAATCAAATGGGCATAATATTGCCCATTTGGGATTCGTTCCCAGGGATTCGAATAAACAACCAACTCTTTTTCTTTACTATAGTGGTCTCGATAACGGGTACCGGTTCTCAAAAAGGGATTCGAGTCCGAGGACTCTGTTCTTTTCTTATCGAACAACCGGGAAAACCGGTTTCGAGCATCATCCCTACTCACCATAACCAGCCGGCATTTGCTGTGTTGAAATTGAGAGCGTGCATGAACCTGCGCCAAAGAGTATGACCTAACCAAATTGTGGTATACATGAAGTCATTCTAATTGCATGTAACTCTCTTGCTCTGTCTCTCCCCGTCTTTCCCACTCCTATCCTTCCACCCTTTCCCCACTTCCTCTGCACTCCTCCTTCTCCACATCTGGCTGCTTCCTCATTTCTTCTGGCTGTGTTTATACTGCCTCCTCCCCCTTTTTGCTTTAACCCCTTCCCCGCCCCTTCCCTTATTACTGCAGGGTGAGATTCTGGTAAGTACCTACTGTTATAAGACACACCTTACCAGGGCAAGGCAGCAGAGGTAAGGCTAAGCAGCGGTGCTGAAGCAGTTAGCGTGGGAGACAAACTACCATGTGATGAGACACCATACTCAGTTGTACCCCTCTGCAGCTGGGTGTGCTTGGAGAGGTCCACGAGGAGCAGGTAGAGTCTCGGGGTTGAACACAATGCCATGCAGTTACCACTAATTTGGAACTGCCTGTGCACTCGCTTTTTAATTTTTCTAACAGGACATTAATTGTCTATAATTAAGACACACCAATTGTATTGTTGTTCCCCGTAGACGGCATCAGTTGTCATTGTTCCTTAGGCTCTCGCCTCTGCTGCTGCCTGGTGCACCGTCGTAACTCAAAGCCTCATGACAAGTCATCCCAGACCCTATTGTGGGAGTCAGTGGTGATTCAATCAACAATAAAGATTCATCCTGTCATCAACCGTGCATGCCAACCTAACCGAAACCATACTTGCCAACCCTCCCGAATTTTACGGGAGACTCCCGAATTTCAGTGCCTCTCCCGGAACAACCATTCTACCCGAAAATCTCCCGATTTCCGGCCGGAAAACTATATTGGGGGCGTGCCTCAAAGGCACTGCCTTAAGCGTCGTCTCTCACCTGAAAAGGAGACTATTATATATGTCTCCGTTTTCCATAGGTTTTATCTATAACCCATAACACGGTGGCCCAATGGATATAGTCACTCATGAACAGTGTTGGGTTAGTTACTGAAAACCAGTAACTAGTTACAATTACTAGTTACTTTATTTCAAAAGTAACTCAGTTACTTACACCAAAAAGCAATGCGTTACTGTGAAAAGTAACTATTTAGTTACCGTAATTTCCGGACTATAAGCCGCTACTTTTTCCCCTCGTTCTGGTCCCCGCGGCTTATACAAGGGTGCGGCTTATATACGGCCTGTTCTTCTCTGACACCGACGAAGAGGATTTCGGTGGTTTTAGTACGCAGGAGGAAGACGATGACACAATGATTAAAGACTGACTTTTCATATACCGGTAGGCTGGTTATTTTGATAACGTACAGGCGAGCACTTTGTATTACTTTGCACCGTTGTATTATTTGTACTCTGCACAAATGCTGTTCGCCATGTCAAAGATGTGAAAGTTTGATTGAATGATTGAAAGATTTATAGTTAATAAATGGGACGCTTTGCGTTCCCAAACAGTCATCTCTGTCCCGACAATCCCCTCCGTGGTAGCAGGAACCCCTATATACTACGCTAATTACACATCAAAACCCTGCGGCTTATAGTCAGGTGCGGCTTATATAGGGAGCAATCTGTATTTTCCCCTAAATTTAGCTGGTGCGGCTTATAGTCAGGTGCGGCTTATATATGGAGCAATCTGTATTTTCCCCTAAATTTAGCTGTTGCGGCTTATAGTCGGGTGCGGCTTATATATGGAGCAATCTGTATTTTCCCCTAAATTTAGCTGGTGCGGCTTATAGTCAGGTGCGGCTTATAGTCCGGAAATTATGGTACTTCTTTTTCCCCCCCTTTTTTAAGGCTCCCATTAATGCCCTTTTAGCCTTCATTTCAGTACTGTTATTGCACTGGAGAATAATACAATCTGTTGATCAACTTGACATGCATTTGCATCACTGAACTCAGAAAGCAATGTGCTCTACATACAACACACAAACAATGTGGTCTACATACAACACACAAACAATGTGGTCTACATACAACACACAAACAATGTGGTCTACATACAACACACAAACAATGTGGTCTACATACAACACACAAACAATGTGGTCTACATACAACACACAAAGACAAAGATATGTTTCAAAGGGCCAATTTATTTCAGGCCAGAAACAATTGACAAAACTATTTGAAATAGCTGCAACATAATGGCACTTTAACTTCAACTCTAAGTAGATAGGATCTTTGATCCAAGACACAACTTACATTTAACTAAAATGTTATTTTCTTTGTGCTCGACAAAAGAAAAGTATTGAGAATGTCTCCATGTTAAAAAACTCGACTTCTGGCTTCACCATGATGTCTTGTTAGTTGTTATGAGAGTAGCGTATGTGTGTGTGTGGCCCTTTAAGATATGACAGCATGAGAGGTGAGTGACGTCAGTGAGTGAGTGGGCGAGAGAGGTGAGGGAGCGGCGACAGTGAGTGCGTGTAGGTGCTCTAGCTTGGTGGATGGCTGCGTGCAATAAAGTCACAAAGTTGCAACAAACCGCCGGCCTCGTCATTCACCCTCAGCTGTAAAGACCCTCTTCCGGGTAAAGTGAAGGTTGTTAGATCCGAAGTACGGCTCTGGAGGCGTGCTTTCTGTGGGTGGGGGAAAGCACACCTCTTCTTTTCCACCGGAGCGCTCCAATAAAACACACTCAGATCTTCAGTTTCTAGCCGATACTACATACAAATAACGTAAAATAACGCAGTAACGCATCATGCCGTAACGCTAACTGAGTTACTGTATATAAAAAAATAACGCGTTAGATTACTAGTTACCGCCGAAACTAACGGCGTTACAGTAACGCGTTACTTAGTAACGCGTTAGTCCCAACACTGCTCATGAACGGTCAGAGAAGCACAAGGCGGCGGCAACGCAGTATTATGGGCCACCTTGCAAGCAACATCCCATTCTCATTTGCGGATGTTTTCAACAAATCCGTGAAGGATTCAGAGATCGCTCGCCAGTACTCAAATGGCAGAACTAAAGCTACTCAAATAGTGAAAGGTAAGTGTTTTTTTTTTTTTTTTAAGTAAGCAGTAAGTACAGTACAGTTAGTCGAACAACTGTGTTTTCATTACTGTTTACTGTAATGTATATGTATATACACTACCGTTCAAAAGTTTGGGGTCACATGTAAATGTCCTTATTTTTGAAGGAAAAGCACTGTACTTTTCAATGAAGATAACTTTAAACTAGTCTTAACTTGAAAGAAATACACTCTATACATTGCTAATGTGGTAAATGACTATTCTAGCTGCAAATGTCTGGTTTTTGGTGCAATATCTACATAGGTCCATTTCCAGCAACTATCACTCCAGTGTTCTAATGGTACAATGTGTTTGCTCATTGGCTCAGAAGGCTAATTGATGATTAGAAAACCCTTGTGCAATCATGTTCACACATCTGAAAACACTTTAGCTCGTTACAGAAGCTACAAAACTGACCTTCCTTGGAGCAGATTGAGTTTCTGGAGCGTCACATTTGTGGGGTCAATTAAACGCTCAAAATGGCCAGAAAAAGAGAACTTTCATCTGAAACTCGACAGTCTATTCTTGTTCTTAGAAATGAAGGCTATTCCGCAAAATTGTTTGGGTGACCCCAAACTTTTGAACGGTAGTGTGTGTATATATATATATATATATATATATATATATATATTAGGGATGTCCGATATTATCGGCCGATAAATGCGTTGAAATGTAATATCGGAAATTATCGGTATCGTTTTTTTTATTATCTGTATCGTTTTTATTTTTTTATTTTTTTTATTTTTATTAAATCAACATAAAAAACACAAGATACACTTAGAATTAGTGCACCAACCCAAAAAACCTCCCTCCCCCCATTTCTTTCTGTTATTAATATTCTGCTTCCTACATTATATATCAATATATATCAATACAGTCTGCAAGGGATACAGTCCGTAAGCACACATGATTGTGCGTGCTGCTGGTCCACTAATAGTACTAACCTTTAACAGTTAATTTTACTCATTTTCATTAATTACTAGTTTGTATGTAACTGTTTTTATATTGTTTTACTTTCTTTTTTATTCAAGAAAATGTTTTTAATTTAGTTATCTTATTTTATTTTTATTTTTTTAAAAAGTACCTTATCTTCACCATACCTGGTTGTCCAAATTAGGCATAATAATGTGTTAATTCCAAGACTGCATATATCGGTTGATATCGGTATCGGTTGATATCGGTATCTGTAATTAAAGAGTTGGACAATATCGGAATATCGGATATCGGCAAAAAGCCATTATCGGACATCCCTAATATATATATATATATATATATATAAGAAATATAAGAAATACTTTAATTTCAGTGAATTCTAGCTATAAATATACTCCTCCCCCTTAACCCCGCCCCCGGCTCCGACCCCTCCCACCCCCCACCCCCCCCAATCTCCTGAATTCGGAGGTCTCAAGGTTGGCAAGTATGACTGAAACAGTCAATTAACCACCTTCAAGTTCACTTTGCAGTTAACTCAAAACATTTCTTTGACTTTTAACCATATAACACAAAGCTGACTGATTAACCTGGCGGGCTCCTCGTTATGCAATTACGTTCTATCTTTCCCCCTGCGTCGCTGTTCTGTGCAATCAGCACGACATGGAATGGGAGAACAATTTTCCACCTTTTGGGGGTGGTGTCAGAGCTGTAACAGAGGTGTGACCGTGCTGATAGGTGTCCAACAATCACATCTTTTCATGCTGCTGTGAGAAAAGTCAAGTTAACGTACCAATGATTGTCACACACACACTAGGTGTGGTGAAATGTGTCCTCTGCATTTGACCCATCCCTTTGTTCGCCCCATGGGAGGTGAGGGGAGCAGTGAGCAGCAGCGGTGGCCACACCCGGGAATAAATTTAGGTGATTTAACCCCCAATTCCAACCCTTGATGCGGAGTGCCAAGCAGGGAAGTAATGGCTCTCATTTTTATAGTCTTTGGTATGACTCGGCCGGGGTTTGAACTCACGACCTAACCATCTCAGGGCGGACACTCTAACCCAGGGGTCACCAACCTTTTTGAGACCAAGAGCTACTTCTTGGGTAGTGATTAATGCGAAGGGCTACCAGTTTGATACACACTTCAATAAATTGCCAGAAATAGCCAATTTGCTCAATTTACCTTTAACTCTATGTTATTATTAATAATTAATGATATTTACACTTAATTGAACGGTTTAAAAGAGGAGAAAACACAAAAAATGACAATTAAATTTTGAAACATAGTTTATCTTCAATTTCGACTCTTTAAAATTCAAAATTCAACCGAAAAAAAGAAGAGAAAAACTAGCTAATTCGAATCTTTTTGAAAAAATAAAAAAAATAATTTATGGAACATCATTAGTAATTTTTCCTGATTAAGATTAATTTTAGAATTTTGATGACATGTTTTAAATAGGTTAAAATCCAATCTGCACTTTGTTAGAATATATAACAAATTGGAAGAAGCTATATTTAGATTTTCCAGAACAAAAATTTAAAAAGAAATTCAAAAGACTTTGAAATAAGATTTAAATTTGATTGTACAGATTTTGTAGATTTGCCAGAATATTTTTTTTGAATTTTAATCATAAGTTTGAAGAAATATTTCACAAATATTCTTCGTCGAAAAAACAGAAGCTAAAATGAAGAATCAAATTAAAATGTATTTATTATTCTTTACAATAAAAAAAATAAATTTACTTGAACATTGATTTAAATGGTCAGGAAAGAAGAGGAAGGAATTTAAAAGGTAAAAAGGTATATGTGTTTAAAAATCCTAAAATCATTTTTAAGGTTGTATTTTTTAAGTGAAGACCAAGTCTTTAAAATATTTTCTTGGATTTTCAAATTCTATTTGAGTTTTGTCTCTCTTAGAATTAAAAATATCGAGCAAAGCGAGACCAGCTTGCTGGTAAATAAATACAATTTAAAAAATAGAGGCAGCTCACTGGTAAGTGCTGCTATTTGAGCTATTTTTAGAACAGGCCAGCGGGCGACTCATCTGGTCCTTACGGGCTACCTGGTGCCCGCGGGCACCGCGTTGGTGACCCCTGCTCTAACCACTAGGCCACTGAGTAGGTCGCACCCAGTAGAAAGCACACATTGTGTTTGTTAGGTCCTGTGTAAAAAGCACAGGCAAGTAGATGAACTTCTGTTACGGCTCTGATGCTGCAATTTTGCGGGATATTTATAAAAGAGGGTTTTTTCTTGCAATCCCTCAATGTCAGCCGAGTGCAAACTAATGGCACACACACTTCTCATCCGTGTCACGGCATCTTTTTCCTGGGCTCCCGCAGAGAAACATTTCTGAAAAAAAAAAAGTTATTTGGCCGCCAAGGCTGAGCTTTTAATGTTCCCCGCTTTTCCATTCCATGTTTATGTTGGTGCCTCCGAACTATAGGAGCTTTTTTTTTTTTCTCATAAGGTGTGCTGCCGGATGAAGAGGGAGGAAGCAAGGGAAGATTATTTGTTTAAATAAGTCTGATCTTATCTCCCTCTTTATCCGTTTAGTGAACAAAATGAACTATTTCATATTGCTGATTTGTATTAGATATTAAACCCACGAGCTCAGCATACGTACTAAAATTGCTACTGCTAGTTTTTGATCACATGAGGAATGAAAGAAGACTAATCTGTGTACACACATTCTGTCCATTACTGTCATCATGCATGCACATGTGTCTTTTGGCCACTCCGTTCTCCGCCTCCTTGTCATAACACAAAATGTAAAGATGAGGTGTTTGATGTAGGGTATAAAACAGACGGGAGCGCGCAGGTAAGTCGGTAAGCTTTTATTCGTGTCATTCACATCTTGAGAACCAATCATGCAGTCGGGCTCCTCACGTTACAATTGGGTTTTCCTCCATCCTGACAATCCTCTTTTTTTTACCTATTCCCCTGATCAGGTGATCAGGAAAGGCTGGCTAACAATCAACATCAGCATCATGAAGGGGGGCTCCAAGGAGTACTGGTTCATCCTCACAGCAGAGGCCTTGTCCTGGTACAAAGACGAGGAGGTAAGACGTGTGTGTGTCCCAGCCCAGCCTAACCAATGTGCAGACTACTGTTCAGCTTTAGCCGGATGAACAGGTAGTCTGAACACTGGGCAGGCGGGGGGGTGACGAGGCCTTCGACGGGAGGAAGGACCCTGAGGTCACTGTAGCCGCCTTCGTTACTTGGAACAGAGTACACAGGGATTAAACATTACCTTTAGGACGACACTTGGGGCCAAACAAGGCACATACAGAACTCACCGTACATGCACTATTTCACACAAAGATATTTGAGAAGCTGAAGAAATGCAATAAGAGTTAAAACTTTTGCAAAGTGCTAATTAGTTGACACATAAAAGTAAGATGGTAAACGTGCTACACACCACTCGGTTGTCCTCCTGAGGCCTCGCTCCCATCAAGTCTTCAATGAAGTGAAACGATGCCTTCAAGCTGCAGCCGTGGTCCGTTCGTCCCAAACGCTAACTGAACACGTTGCACTTTCTCGATGGCCACGTTCGGCCCAAAAAGTTAAAAAAAAAAAAAAGAGGCGGGACAGCGCCGACGTGAGCGGGAGGACGGTGGAAGGCAGACTGACGTGGCAGGCGGGCTGAAGTGTTCCAGCCCGAATCCGACTTTGGAATTTGCAGGAAATCGTACTGGGTTAGGGGGGCCGATGGGGAGGGGATAGTTTGTATTTGGGTGTGTGTGTGTGTGTGTGTGTGTGTGTGTGTGTGTGTGTGTGTGTGTGTGTGTGTGTGTGTGTGTGTGTGTGTGTGTGTGTGTGTGTGTGTGTGTGTGTGTGTGTGTGTGTGTGTGTGTGTGTGTGTGTGTGTGTGTGTGTGTGTGTGTGTGTGTGTGTGTGTGTGTGTGTGTGTGTGTGTGTGTATGCGCTTGCCACTTTTTTATGTTTGGACTGTTGGACCAAAATGTTTGCTTGCACTCCCGACATCCCGCAACATGGTCATGTTAAGGTGTAGACTCATGCATGTTGCTTAAGTGTTGATGCGTGCGTAGTTGAGCGACGTAACGGCGGAGCTCTGCAGACTTAAATGCTTCCAGATGTCCCTTCTCACCAGTGAAAGCTGGCACCCCCATCAACCCCCAACTCCTTCATGCTTTTCTCTTTCTTCCCCGCCCCCAACCCTCGCGGGTCATGCCTGGTTTTTTTGCATCAATCTCACGGTCAAAGAAGAAATACTGCATCATATCCCAGACTGCTTTTTCCCCATATAGTCACCCGGGGACCGTCAAGGATTTACCTGTATAAATATTATGTTTTCTAACATAATCCCAGCAGATAAACAGTAATACAGTAGAACATCGATTTACAGACTGATTTACTGAGATACCAGACGTTAAACAGCACGTGCAATCTATGAAATAGCGTGTACAATTAGTGGGTGTGTTACTTGCGGTTTACCAACACTGCGTGTGGAAGCGTGAAGTGGTGCAGACCGCCTCATTTAAAGGAGGATTTTGCGTGTACCGTATTTTTCGGACTATAAGTCGCAGTTTTTTTCATAGTTTGGGGGTGCGACTTATACTCAGGAGCGACTTATGTGTGACATGATTAACACATTAGCGTAAAATATCAAATAATATCATTCACGTAAGAGACTAGACGTATAAGATTTCATGGGATTTAGCGATGAGGAGTGACAGATTGTTTGGTAAACGTATAGCATGTTCTATATGTTATAGTTATTTGAATGACTCTTACCATAATATGTTACGTTAACATACCAGTTGGTTATTTATGCCTCATATAACGTACACTTATTCAGCCTGTTGTTCACTATTCTTTATTTATTTTAAATTGCCTTTCAAATGTCTATTCTTGGTGTTGGCTTTTATGAAATACATTTCCCCAGAAAATGGGACACAATAGGTGGATGAAACGTGTGTACTGGTACATTAACACAAGGTTCGTACACCAAAGCATATTTGTATTCAGTCTGTGGTTTGTAAATCAAAACATCTCTCACTCTTATGTTAGATCCACTATGGACTGGACTCTCACACTCTTATGTTAGATCCACTATGGACTGGACTCTCACACTATTATGTTAGATCCACTATGGACTGGACTCTCACTATTATGTTAGGTCCACTATGGACTGGACTCTCACTATTATGTTAGATCCACTATGGACTGGACTCTCACACTATTATGTTAGATCCACTATGGACTGGACTCTCACTATTATGTTCGATCCACAATGGACTGGACTCTCACACTATTATGTTAGATCCACTATGGACTGGACTCTCACACTATTATGTTAGATCCACTATGAACTGGATTCTCACTATTATGCTAGATCCACTATGGACGGGACTCTCACACTATTATGTTAGATCCACTATGGACTGGATTCTCACTATTATGTTAGATCCACTATGGACGGGACTCTCACACTATTATGTTAGATCCACTATGGACTGGACTCTCACACTATTATGTTAGATCCACTATGGACTGGACTCTCACACTATTATGTTAGATCCACTATGAACTGGATTCTCACTATTATGTTAGATCGACTATGGACTGGACTCTCACACTATTATGTTAAATCCACTATGGACTGGACTCTCACACTATTATGTTAGATCCACTATGGACTGGACTCTCACTATTATGTTAGATCCACTATGGACTGGACTCTCACACTATTATGTTAAATCCACTATGGACTGGACTCTCACACTATTATGTTAGATCCACTATGGACTGGACTCTCACACTATTATGTTAGATCCACTATGGACTGGACTCTCACACTATTATGTTAGATCCACTATGGACTGGACTCTCACTATTATGTTAGATCCACTATGGACTGGACTCTCACACTATTATGTTAAATCCACTATGGACTGGACTCTCACACTATTATGTTAGATCCACTATGGACTGGACTCTCACACTATTATGTTAAATCCACTATGGACTGGACTCTCACACTATTATGTTAGATCCACTATGGACTGGACTCTCACACTATTATGTTAGATCCACTATGAACTGGATTCTCACTATTATGTTAGATCCACTATGGACTGGACTCTCACTATTATGTTAGATCCACTATGGACTGGACTCTCACTATTATGTTAGATCCACTATGGACTAGACTCTCACACTATTATGTTAGATCCACTATGGACTGGACTCTCACACTATTATGTTAGATCCACTATGGACTGGATTCTCACTATTATGTTAGATCCACTATGGACTGGACTCTCACACTATTATGTTAGATCCACTATGGACTGGACTCTCACACTATTATGTTAGATCCACTATGGACTGGACTCTCACTATTATGTTAGATCCACTATGGACTGGACTCTCACTATTATGTTAGATCCACTATGGACTGGACTCTCACACTATTATGTTAGATCCACTATGGACTGGACTCTCACTATTATGTTCGATCCACAATGGACTGGACTCTCACACTATTATGTTAGATCCACTATGGACTGGACTTTGAGACACTGGTGGTTTAGGACTATATAAGTAAACTTTGATTGATTGATTGGTAAATTGAGGTTCCACTGTAAATGTAAAAAGTAGTAATGGTGTTTAATAGTATATGATTACAAAATACTTGCTGAATCCAATTTGTTAAAGTCCTTTTCGAGCAGTGACCATTATTTGACTTTGTATACTTTGTGTCAAATTTAAAAAACACTTTTTTCCTGTCAGGAAAAAGAAAAGAAGTACATGCTGCCTCTGGACAACCTGAAGATCAGAGATGTGGAGAAAGGTTTCATGTCCACAAAGCACATCTTTGCAATCTTCAACACCGAGCAGAGGTCACTTGTCTGCTGACTCTTGGTCTTATCTAGAAGTGTACAATGTTGTGTGTTTATGTACGTGTGCAGGAACGTGTACAATGTTGTGTGTTTATGTACGTGTGCAGGAACGTGTACAATGTTGTGTGTTTATGTACGTGTGCAGGAACGTGTACAATGTTGTGTGTTTATGTACGTGTGCAGGAACGTGTACAATGTTGTGTGTTTATGTACGTGTGCGGGAACGTGTACAATGTTGTGTGTTTATGTACGTGTGCAGGAACGTGTACAATGCTGTGTGTTTATGTACTTGTGCAGGAACGTGTACAATGTTGTGTGTTTATGTACGTGTGCAGGAACGTGTACAATGCTGTGTGTTTATGTACGTGTGCAGGAACGTGTACAATGTTGTGTGTTTATGTACGTGTGCAGGAACGTGTACAATGCTGTGTGTTTATGTACGTGTGCAGGAACGTGTACAATGTTCTGTTTATGTACGTGTGCAGGAACGTGTACAATGTCGTGTGTTTATGTACGTGTGTAGGAACGTGTACAATGTCGTGTGTTTATGTACGTGTGCAGGAACGTGTTCAATGTCATGTGTTTATGTACGTGTGCAGGAACGTGTACAATGTCGTGTGTTTATGTACGTGTGCAGGAACGTGTTCAATGTCGTGTGTTTATGTACATGTGCAGGAACGTGTACAATGTTGTGTGTTTATGTACGTGTGCAGGAACGTGTACAATGTCGTGTGTTTATGTACGTGTGCAGGAACGTGTACAATGTTGTGTGTTTATGTACGTGTGCAGGAACGTGTACAATGTTGTGTGTTTATGTACGTGTGCAGGAACGTGTACAATGCTGTGTGTTTATGTACGTGTGCAGGAACGTGTACAATGTTCTGTTTATGTACGTGTGCAGGAACGTGTACAATGTCGTGTGTTTATGTACGTGTGCAGGAACGTGTACAATGTCGTGTGTTTATGTACGTGTGCAGGAACGTGTTCAATGTCGTGTGTTTATGTACGTGTGCAGGAACGTGTTCAATGTCGTGTGTTTATGTACGAATGCAGGAACGTGTACAATGCTGTGTGTTTATGTACGTGTGCAGGAACGTGTACAATGTCGTGTGTTTATGTACGTGTGCAGGAACGTGTTCAATGTCGTGTGTTTATGTACGTGTGCAGGAACGTGTACAATGTTGTGTGTTTATGTACGTGTGCAGGAAGGTGTACAATGTTGTGTGTTTATATACGTGTGCAGGAACGTGTACAATGTGGTGTGTGTATGTACGTGTGCAGGAACGTGTACAATGTTGTGTGTTTATGTACGTATGCAGGAACGTGTACAATGTTGTGTGTTTATGTACGTGTGCAGGAACGTGTACAATGTTGTGTGTTTATGTACATGTGCAGGAACGTGTACAATGTTCTGTTTATGTACGTGTGCAGGAACGTGTACAATGTTGTGTGTTTATGTACGTGTGCAGGAACGTGTACAATGTTGTGTGTTTATGTACGTGTGCAGGAACGTGTACAATGTTGTGTGTTAATGTACGTGCGCAGGAACGTGTACAATGTTGTGTGTTTATGTACGTATGCAGGAACGTGTACAATGTCGTGTGTTTATGTACGTGCGCAGGAACGTGTACAATGTTGTGTGTTTATGTACGTGCGCAGGAACGTGTACAATGTTGTGTGTTTATGTACGTGTGCAGGAACGTGTACAATGTTGTGTGTTTATGTACGTGCGCAGGAACGTGTACAATGTTGTGTATTTATGTACGTGTGCAGGAACGTGTACAATGTTGTGTGTTATGTACGTGTGCAGGAACGTGTACAATGTTGCGTGTTTATGAACGTGTGCAGGAACGTGTACAATGTTGTGTGTTTATGTACGTGTGCAGGAACGTGTACAATGTTGTGTGTTTATGTACGTGTGCAGGAACGTGTACAATGTTGTGTGTTTATGTACGTGTGCAGGAACGTGTACAAGGATCTACGGCAGATAGAGCTGGCGTGCGACTCTCAAGATGATGTGGACAGCTGGAAGGCGTCATTCCTCCGGGCCGGAGTTTACCCGGAGAAGGACCAGGTTAGATACTTGTACATCACTACAATCACAACAATAAACTTGCTTTTTTACTCCATTTTTATACAATTTTGCCCATTGAAAATGCATGAGGCCAAACAATTCCCAGTTTTCCAAAGCCCCATTTTTACCTCTTGCTGCAACGTTTTTACAATCTACATATTTCAACCGTTTTTGAGTGGTCCACCTTCAAAACTATTTTCTTAGCTGGAACAAAAAAATGCTCTAATTTTTTTTCCTACAAATTCCCCTTTCCCGAAATTTCAGGAATTCCGAAATACTCATTCTCAATTTAAAGGCCTACTGAAAGCCACTACTAGCGACCACGCAGTCTGATAGTTTATATATCAATGATGAAATCTTAACATTGCAACACATGCCAATACGGCCGGGTTAACTTATAAAGTGACATTTTAAATTTCCCGCAAAACTTCCGGTTGAAAAACGTCTATGTATGATGATGTATGCGAGTGACGTCAATAGTTAAACGGAAGTATCAGTACACCATTGAATACAATACAAAAAATCTCTGTTTTCATCTAAAAATTCCACAGTATTCTGGACATCTGTGTTGGTGAATCTTTTGCAATTTGTTTAATGAACAATGGAGACTGCAAAGAAGAAAGCTGTAAGTGGGATCGGTGTATTAGCGGTTGGCTGCAGCAACACAACCAGGAGGACTTTGACTTGGATAGCAGACGCGCTAGCCGCCGACCGCACGGATGATCGGGTGAAGTCCTTCGTCCTTCCGTCGATCCCTGGAACGTAGGTGAGCACGGGTGTTGATGAGCAGATGAGGGCTGGCTGGCGAAGGTGGAGCGCTAATGTTTTTAACATAGCTCTGTGAGGTCCCGTTGCTAAGTTAGCTTCAATGGCGTCGTTAGCAACAGCATTTTTAATCTTCGCATTAACCGTGTATTTATATGTCCATGGTTTAATAGTATTGTTGATCTTCTGTCTATCCTTCCAGTCAGGGGTTTATTTACTTTGTTTCTATCTGCATTTGAGCCCGATGCTATCACGTTAGCTCTGTAGCTAAAGAGCTTCGCCGATGTATTGTCGTGGAGATAAAAATCACTGTGAATGTCCATTTCGCGTTTTTGACTCTCATTTTCAAGAGGATATAGTATCCCAGGTGGTTTAAAATACAAATCCGCGATCCACAATAGAAAAAGGAGAGAGTGTGGAATCCAATGAACCCTTGTACCTAAGTTAAGGTCAGAGCGAAAAAAAGATACGTCCTGCACTGCATTCTAGTCCTTCACTCTTACGTTCCTCATCCATAAATCTTTCATCCTTGCTCAAATTAATGGGGTAATGTCGCTTTCTCGGTCCGAATCTCTCTCGCTGCATTGTAAACAATAGGGAAATGTGAGTAGCCCTCCAACCTGTGATGTCACGCTACTTCCGGTACAGGCAAGGCTTTTTTTTTATCAGCGACCAAAAGCTGCGAACTTTATCGTCTATGTTCTCTACTAAATCCTTTCAGCAAAAATATGGCAATATCGCAAAATGATCAAGTATGACACATAGAATGGATCTGCTATCCCCGTTTAAATAACAAAATGTCATTTCAGTAGGCCTTTAAACTTACAACGTCAACGTTCTTCAACCGATTCCAAAACTTCCAACACCAGCCCATTCATATCATATCATCTCAGACAATTGTACTCGTATCGATGTTTTCAACAATTCCTCGTCACTCCAAAGTGATGGGTGTGTTTTCAGTCGGCACGGGTTTTGTGGCTCCTGCAGGTGGAGAACGAAGAGGCCGCGCCGGCGGACACCTTCTCTATGGACCCTCAGCTGGAGCGTCAAGTGGAAACCATCCGCAACCTGGTGGATTCATACATCGGCATCATCAACAAATCCATCAGAGACCTGGTGCCCAAGACCATCATGCACCTGATGATCAACAACGTGAGTCTTCCGTCCTGTCACGCACCAGGAAGATGAGTGAATATGAGTTATTAGAGTATTTATGGACGTCCACCAGGCAAAGGACTTCATCCATTCGGAGCTCCTGGCCTACCTCTACTCCTCTGGGGACCAGAACAGCCTCATGGAGGAATCGGCCGACCAGGCCCAGCGCAGGGACGAAATGTTGCGCATGTACCACGCCCTCAAGGAGGCGCTGCACATCATCGGTGACATCAGCACCACCACCATCGCCACCCCTGTCCCCCCGCCTGTAAATAACACCTGGATCCAAGATGCCAGGTAAAGTGGAAATATGCTTTTTCTTACAATAGTTACTACTTTCTTTGTTAAATTTAGAGGGCTGCAAGGGTTTGAATTTGGATATGATCCAGGTTAAACCGGTTTTCCCCCTCTACATAAACAATAGTGTTTTTAAAAAAATTATTATTAATGATGATTTGACCAGATTAATTAAAAAAGAGTTCCTCCACTTATTGTTTTTGTTTTCAAAATGTTCCATGTTTTTATTTACCAATAATTTTAGTTACATTTCTAAATGTTTTGATTTAATAAACTGAATATCAATATTTTTTTAACATTATTTCTATACTATATGGTAGTCTATTGATATGGTTATAACTAGAGATGTCTGTAAATGCGTTAAAATGTAATATCGGAAATTATCGGTATCGGTTTTTTTATTATCAGTATCGGGTTTTTTTTGTTTTGTTTTGTTTTTTTTTGTTTTTTTTATTAAATCCACATAAAAAACACAAGATACACTTACAATTAGTGCACCAAGCCAAAAAACCTCCCTCCGCCCATTAATTCACACAAAAGGGTTGTTTCTTTCTGTTATTAATATTCTGCTTCCTACATTATATATCAATATATATCAATACAGTCTGCAAGGGATACAGTCCGTAAGCACACATGATTGTGCGTGCTGCTGCTCCACTAATAGTACTAACCTTTAACAGTTAATTTTACAAATTTTCATTAATTACTAGTTTCTATGTAACTGTTTTTATATTGTTGTACTTTGTTTTTTATTTAAGAAAATGTTTTTAATTTATTTATCTTATTTTACTAATTTTTAAAAAAAAGTACCTTATCTTCACCTGGTTCACCTGGTTGTCCAAATTAGGCATAATAATGTGTTAATTCCACGACTGCATATATCGGTTGATATCGGTATCGGTAATTAAAGAGTTGGACAATATCGGAATATCGGATATCGGCAAAAAGCCATTATCGGACATCCCTAGTAGTAGCCATATAAAAACATCAAAGTTTTCTTAATTTTACAAATTTTACAGTTAATTTTACAAATTTTCATTAATTACTAGTTTCTATGTAACTGTTTTTATATTGTTGTACTTTCTTTTTTTATTCAAGAAAATGTTTTTAATTTATTGATCTTATTTTATTTGATTCATTTTTTTTAAAAAGTACCTTATCTTCACCATACCTGGTTGTCCAAATTAGGCATAATAATGTGTTAATTCCACGACTGCATATATCGGTTGATGTCGGTATCGGTTGATATCGGTATCGGTAATTAAAGAGTTGGACAATATCGGCAAAAAGCCATTATCGGACATCCCTACTCGAAAGGTGAAGTGTCACTCGTGACGTGACGAGTTTGACCCGGCGGTGAAACGAGGCATACCGGTTTTTCAAAATAAAGTGCTTCGAAAGACGCGACTCCAACAACAAAAAGTCAGCTCTCCACCACTACAAACTAACATAACAATTGCAATTACCGCTATATATTAACACAATATTGATATTTTTCTTCCCTTTTATGCGATTTCAAATGACTGAAATCAGCTTCCTCCATTTTGAAAATGATGACAAGGGAAGTGTCACTCGTGACGTGCTAATTATTTAGCGAAATGAGTTTGACCCGGCTGTAATTCTAGGCAGGCGAATACTATATTCCCGGCGGCAATTCAAGGAAATACGGTAATTATTTCTGCCTTTCTCACAGCCCGAACCCCCAGCGCAGGCCGCCCCCCGCCGCAGCCGCCGCCCCCAGCCGCCCGCCCGCAGTCCGGGGCTCGACGCCCGGACCCCCCATGAACCCATCTCCGGCCTTCGGCACCCCGCCGCTCAACCCGTCTCCCGCTTTCGGCGCCCCTCCAATCCCGTCTCGACCGGGGCCGCCCGCCAGTGCCTTCAACAACTTCCAGGACCCCTTCAGCGCGCCCCCGCTCATCCCCTCCCGGCCGGCCCGCATCCCACCCGGAGTTCCCAGGTATGACGCCGTCGTCGTGTTGTGTTGCCGGACCCCCTTCCCCCACTTTGTCTTCTCTCTGTCGGGTTGGTTTGGTCTCTGTCACTTTAGTGAGGCTCATGTCTCCCGTCTTCTCTCCACACTGCAGCCGAAGACCCCCTGGGGCTCCCTCTCACCGGCCCACCATTATCCGCCCTGCTGAGCCCTCCCTGCTAGACTAGCCCCCCCCGTGGTGGCCGACCCCAATTCTCTTGTTTGTGTGTGTGCGCGAGTGTGTGTGTGTGTGTGTGTGTGGTGGGGATAGAAGGTCGCACCTCTGTACTGTGCAAAGTGTACAGAAAATAAAACTAGGATGCATTAAAAGGCTAGTTGTTAAATAACTTATTGCCTCCCTCCCCGACACTTCATTTCCCAAAAGCATGCTAATCAAGCATCTTTTTTATTAAAAAAAAAAAAAAAAAAAAGGATAAATGTAGCTTTAAAAAACAAACAATGGTGATAAACCTGAGCACTTGTAATGGTGAATCACTTTTTATTCTTGTTGTGTACATACACGGGCCACACTTCTCTGACGTGTCACGTGACTAACCTACCGCCACGCCTTTTATTTATAACCCATGTGGTCATTATCGGCTTTAAATCATCCTAGCGCTTCATCCCATTTAGCCGTGCTGGGAGTTTTGCTGTTTGAAGGCACATGACTCTCACAAAACAAACATCACTATGAAACTATTCCAGCCTCTTCTTTTTTTTTTACGCCTTTGTCAGCACATACATCTTGTCACCACTAGAGGGCGTCCAAAAGTCCCACGTTAAGTAGCCTTTCTCATCCTCTCTTATGTTCTTGTGGAAGTGCCTCTGGAGCCGACATGACATGAACTGATGAGT